>NC_054371.1:222104490-222311990 GCF_017654675.1 Xenopus laevis
CTGCTGTTCAGTAGTGCTTGCCATCTGCTGGAAGTTAGTGTGTGCCCTTCATTTGCATAAAGACTTTACCAGCAGGGCACAAGATAGGGAAATCTCCTCATACTTCTAGTGGAGGAGTTTACTAAAACAAGGCATTCTGGGTAGAATACTCAAAGCAGTGTTACAATCTGAGCATGCTCCTGAAATTTGCATATTAGAGTCTCTGTTATAGTCTCAGTATGGCCTCCCTCAGTGAAAGAACCCATTTGACAAAGTAAGGGATTTTTTTTAAACCTGCAGTTTTTTCAAAAAACTATATATGTAGTTTGATTAAACGTATTTAGCTTGTACTGGTCAGATTGTTAATATGTGTTTGATTTTGGCTGTGATAGGTGCCCTTTAAGGTCAAGCAGGGTGAGATTTTGAAAGTTCAACATGAAGACCAAGAAGAGTAGGACTTATGAGTAATCTGTAACCTTCTTATGAGCTTATTATGTGAAACTCTCACCAAAAGTTCAACCACTGAGGAGGGCTTGAAGCAACCACAGCTTTAGAAGTTTCTACAAGCTACATATTGCAACATTAGCACCAGTAGGATGACTTAACCCTCAACACAGTATATCAAAGCTTTGAAAAACTTGGATTTGAATCCTATTCTAGAAAGACCTACAGTATAATGGGCTTATTGTAGGGTGACACACCTTTGACTGGATACTTGGACCCAGATGAAGACCAATAACTATAAAATTGCAGCTGAGAAGAATTGAGTGGAAAAACAACTCAATTTCAATTTTAATTCATTTCAGAATGGGGAATGAGGTACAGTCAATCTTACATTTTTATAACATTTAAGGGCAGATTTATCAGGGGTCGAATTTAGAGTTCGTGGGAGTTATTTTAAACTCCCATGAACCCGAAATTCAACCAACTGCAATTTATTAAAAAATAAAATTTTTGGTACTCGGGTGAATAGGATCGACCCGCAAACTCAAATCAAATTCAATTCGAGTTTTTTTTTCCAAAAAAAACTTGAATGTCAAGAAGGCTGCAAACAACTCCAAATTGATCCCAGGACGGCCTTTATGGGTTAAAACAGCAATTCGGCAGGTTTAAGGTGGCGAATAGTCAAATTTGAGTTCTTAAAGGGCCATTGTATGGTAAATTTACAAAATCGAATTTGAATTTTAAAAAAACCTTGAATCGAATCTTAACAATTCCCTAGTAGAAACTTTTTTGAATTTTTAACTACGACCCTTGATAAATCTGCCCCTTAAAGAACTGGGGTAGGAGCTGAAGACCAGAAGCACACATGCTAAATTAATGGCCAACCCTTGCATCATGTTTGGGCCAAAACAATGGGATGACTAATCAAAACAAATGATTGCCTATTATTCAGTTAATGTCAATTATGTATTATTAATGAGGTTTGATACGTATTGACACCCTTACCAATACCCCTGTGTGTTGGGCCCTTGATATTATTATTATTCCTCTGTAGTGAAGTATCTCCTTTCTTTAAGATGTTTACATTGGACCCTGATTTGCTTGCAATGCCCCAGCCATGTCTTTATTTAGGAATTGTAGTTACAGACTAGAGAATCGTTGGGTGGATTTTTGTGATCTGCATATTTTCTGAAGGCACCAATGTGTAGAAGCCCGAGATAAGGACAGAGAAAATATAATCAAGCTAATTTAGTTGCGGTCACAGAAGCCGAAAGCCTCTATTTGTGGCTGCATTTCACATCTGTATATCATACAGTACACAGCTCAGGAAAATTGCTTTAACTCACTATCCATTTATGTTACCAATTATCCTATCTGGGGAATTCTATGGGCTACTTCCAAAGCTATAAAGAACACAATGAATTATGTATTAACAGCACATTTCCGCTTTCTTTCTAGGCAGCAGAATTTCAGCTTCTTAGAGATTGGACGGCAAGCTCGGCACAGGAGCGTTATCGTGAGCGCGACTTCAACATCTTTCTTCTTTACATTCACCCACGCGGCATGGAAAAAGCTTATCCTTTATCCTCATTTTCTTGCCAAGGGAAAGCTTACAAATGCTTCTGATTCTATAAGGCCTTTAGGTTTTGGGTGGTAATGACCTTAATTACATGTTTCTGAAAAAAAAACAAGCATTTATTCTGTTGATATCGAAGAAGGAAACGAGGTAGGTCAGCGGGTTCAGGCCGCAGTCTGCACACAGTTTGCAGGTAACTCTCTCCACCCGTGACTGGTGCCAACTTCTTCTTCCAGCAGTGTCTATTTATAGGAGTGCTCCTGCCCTGTCCCACCCCTTTTGTGACATCAGAGGTGGAGAGGGCGGGCCTATAAATAGAAGTGCTGGGTGGGTTGGGAGTGGGTGGTTTCAGGCTGGGTACTGCTCTCATGCCCAAATTAGTTTTGGAACCCTATGAACACCAAAAACATATAGGTGGTAGAAGTAAAGTAAGTTACAAATGAACTGTCAAAAAATGCATGGCAACTCCCACTCATATGTATAAATACAAATATACAGAGAAGGAATGTTCTGGGCACATAATAAGCTATACCCTCATACTGTACTGTCTCAGGGAATCAATATGGCACCTCCCTCCTCAAATATGTATAAATACAAATATACAGAGAAGGAATGTTCTGGGCACACAATAAGCTATACCCTCATACTGTACTGTCTCAGGGAATCAATATGGCACCTCCCTCCTCAAATATGTATAAATACTAATATACAGAGAAGGAATGTTCTGGGCACATAATAAGCTATACCCTCATACTGTACTGTCTCAGGGAATCAATATGGCACCTCCCTCCTCAAATATGTATAAATACAAATATACAGAGAAGGAATGTTCTGGGCACACAATAAGCTATACCCTCATACTGTACTGTCTCAGGGAATCAATATGGCACCTCCCTCCTCAAATATGTATAAATACAAATATACAGAGAAGGAATGTTCTGGGCACACAATAAGCTATACCCTCATACTGTACTGTCTAAGGGAAACAACATGGCACCTCCCTCTCATATGTATAAATACAAATATACAGAGAAGGAATGTTCTGGGCACACAATAAGCTATACCTTCATACTGTACTGTCTAAGGGAATCAATATGGCACCTCCTCCTCCCATATGTATAAATACAAATATACAGAGAAGGAATGTTCTGGGCACACAATAAGCTATATCCTCATACTGTACTGTCTAAGGGAAACAATATGGCACCTCCTCCTCCCATATGTATAAATACAAATATACAGAGAAGGAATGTTCTGGGCACACAATAAGCTATACCTTCATACTGTACTGTCTAAGGGAATCAATATGGCACCTCCTCCTCCCATATGTATAAATACAAATATACAGAGAAGGAATGTTCTGGGCACACAATAAGCTATACCTTCATACTGTACTGTCTAATCAATATGGCACCTTCTCCCATATGTATAAATACAAATATACAGAGAAGGAATGTTCTGGGCACACAATAAGCTATATCCTCATACTGTACTGTCTAAGGGAAACAATATGGCACCTCCTCCTCCCATATGTATAAATACAAATATACAGAGAAGGAATGTTCTGGGCACACAATAAGCTATACCTTCATACTGTACTGTCTAATCAATATGGCACCTTCTCCCATATGTATAAATACAAATATACAGAGAAGGAATGTTCTGGGCACACAATAAGCTATACCCTCATACTGTACTGTCTAAGGGAATCAATATGGCAGCTCATATCTATCAGTATAAATACAAATATAAAGGTGAACATTATACGTTATATCCTCACTGTATGAAAAGCTATTTCCAACTGTACTACCTTCATGGATAGGTCCTACCCCTATGTATAAATACAAACACAGTAAGGAATGTTCTGGGCATACAGTAAGTTATACCCTCTTACTCTACTATCTTGGAGAAACATGGCAGCACCCACCAGAATGTATGAATACAAACACAGAGATGAGTGTTCTGGGCACACATTATGCAGTTCTCACATACATCACTGTCTATTTAAGGGAAATGTAAATGAAACAGAACCCCTACTTACAACAAGTGAATATTTTCCTCTTTAAGTGACATCCATTTACACAAAGAACATCCATTTACAGCATGGGAATATTCCACACTATCATTTTCCAGATGAGTTAGTTGCCCCATTATTATGGATGTGCCAGATGGCTTTTCAAATTGACGTACAGCCAATAATTACCCCAAATTCAACAGCCACAGGCCTTGATAACACTCACCCCCTACATTTAGGGAGTTATTTATCAAAGTCTCAATATTTTCTGCTACAAACTCAGATCAAATCCGATCGGGTTTTTTCCGCTTAATTACTATTACATTTTCCCGAAAATAGTATAAAAAACAGATTTATACTATTTTTTGGATATTTTATCTGATTTTCACAAATTTTTGGACTTTTCATCCGATTTTCACAAATTTTTCAGATTTTTCACCCGAAAACTCAGAAAACATCGGGGTATTACACATCAAAAAATTATTGTGATTTCTCCCATCGACTTATATGTAGAGATGGGCGAATTTATTCGGCAGGTGCAAATTCGCGGCCAGCGAATAGATTCGCGAAACGCCCGTGAAAATTTGCGGCAAAAATTCGCCGGCGTCAAAAAAATTTTTCCGCAAAAACCGACGCCGGTGCCATTTCGCGAATTACGTGCGAAATTCTTGAATTTTTCAGCGAAGCGAAATGGCGCAAATTCGCCCATCACTACAGTTATATGTAACCTCGACAGGTCTGAGATGCCGGATTTTCAGATTCGAACGTTTCCACCCTCAGGGTTTAATACATTTTTGTGATGTTTGCTTTGGGAGTTTAGTAAATAGCCCCCTTACTGTATATGATAAAGGCACTGTTTTATGTTTCTTAAAGATTGTTGCAATTTAACCTGTGACTGTACCAAAGGCCTCTTGTTATGAATCATATTTGCTAAAAGAGGCCCCAGTGGGTCAATTCAGATTTTTAAAAAATATTTCCTTTTTTCTCTGTAATAATAAAACAGTAGCTTGTACAGGTACGGGACCTGTTTTCCAGAAGGCTCGAGACCTGGGGTTTTCCGGATAACGGATCTTTCCGTAATTTGGATCTTCATACCTCCAACCACTTGGATGTTGCTCCCAGTGGCCTCAAAGCAGGTGATTATTTTTGGCAGGTTTTGGATAAAAACCAGGTGCACTGCCAAACCAAGCCTCAATGTAGATTGACAATCCTGGGGCTACCAAAGGCCAATCACAACACTTATTTGGCACCCCAGGAAAATTTTTCATGCTAGTGTTGCTCCCCAACTCTTTTTACTTTTGAATGTTTCTCATGCGTTGTAAAGGTTGGGGATCCCTGCCTTTAGTCTACTAGAAAATCATGTAAACATTAAATAAACCCAATAGGCTGGTTCTGCTTCCAATAAGGATTAATTTCATCTTAGTTGGGATCAAGTACAAGCTACTGCTTTATTATTACACAGAAAAATGAAATTTAAAAAATTTGGAATATTTCATTATAATGGAGTCTATGGGAGATGTTCATGCTGTAATTCGGAACTTTCTGGATAACAGGTTTCCGGATATACCTGTACTTGATCCCAACTGAGATACTGTATAATTAAACCAGCCAATTGGGTTTATTTAATGTTTAAATTATTTTTAGTAGACTGAAGTTATGAAGATACAAATTATGGAAAGATCCTTTATCTGGCAACCCCCAGGTCCTGAAGATTCTGGATAACAGGTCCAGATTCCGAACAAACCCACACCCTTCTGAGAGTCTGCACTACCCCTGATCTCCCCCAATTGCAGCCCCAACTAGAGAACAGGTATGCGCTGGGTGTTGGGGTTCCGGCCTACTTCTGGGGCCTGGGGAGCCGTTTGGTGGAAGTCCCAGACCCTCCAGTCCGACGCTGAGCGGGTCCCATATCTGGGCTTCTAAAGCATTCTGGGAGGACAACCATATATTATTCAATGCTCAGTAAAGTATAGATTGAGAATATGTTACATTTAACCCCATGAGTGCCGGCGGTGACACCCACAAACACCACCACCATGGGGCAAAATAGAATCTATAGAGCTGCTTCCATGTCAGCAGCACAACAGATGGAGCAGTGCATGTAAAGCACATATTATATTCACTCCATTTCCAATTCAGATGAAGTATAATAGTTATTTTTATTTTTGTTGTTTCAGTTAAAAGAGCAAATATTAAATGGGTAGGATAAGAAACAGCATGGAGCGCATTACAATAAGCATATTAAGTGTGTATGTTGAGCAGCTCCTTTATATTCAGTTTTCTCTAGCACAGTCATTTGGATGTATATACATAAGCTGTTTATGTTGATTTATGAAAATATATGAAAATCAACTTTTTTTCCCCAAAGGCTTTTTTTTTTCTTTTTCTTGTTGATTTCTCCCCCCCCCCCCTTTTCCATCTGTCAATGCTAACAGGTCAGCTGTATGTAGCAAGAGCAATAGACAGGGCAGCCTTTCTTTGTATAACCCTGTGCCTCCCAGCTGTCGTTGAACTTACAGACCCGTCTCCCACGACAGCCACTGGGAGTTGCAGTTCAGGAAGAGGGTTTTTTTTTTTTTTTACAGCTGTGAGATGGTGGAATTCTCTCCCTGTAGTGGTTGTGTTAGCAGATACATTGTGTTAGATACAGATACAGGTATAAGAACCATTATCTGGAAACCCGTTATCCAGGAAGCTACGAATTACGGAAAGGCCGTCGCCCATCGACTCAATTTGATCCAAACTAAGATATAATTGCTAGTTGCTCCCCAACTCCTTTTAGTTCTGAATGTTGCTCACGGGTTTAAAAGGTATGAAGCTCCAAATTATGGGAAGATCTGTTATCCATAAATTCCCAGGTTCCAAACATTCTGGATAACAGGTCCCATGACTGTATATGGCATTGTAGCATGGAAAAAAAAGACAGGGTTACTCAAATTAACTCTAAGCACAAAGTTGATCCAGAGACTGGACTCCAGACGCAACCTACCCCCCCCCCCCACTTAAGTCAAATTGGCAATGACTCCAATAAGGTTTTTTTGCCTTCCTCTGGATCAAGTAGCAGTTAGGTTTCATTTGGACAAAGCATGCAAAATTGCATGAAAATTGCACAGAATAAGCAAGGCATTGTCTCATCCTAATCATGTTCCCCTGGTGTAACCAAATGTTCCACGGAATCATGAGTCCACTGTCTACGGCAGGGAACTTTGGTAGGTTTGGAGGACTTACTAACTAATATAATAAAGCCTAATTGCACATGAAATGTATTAAACATGAGATATGATGGTGGAGGTCCTCTTTACCACAATCTGGGTCAGACTGGGCTGGGGGGACACTAGGAAAAACCCCGGTGGGCCCCACTGGCCCAGACCTGCTCCTCACCAGCCTATTACTAAAACTTTACAAATACATAAGCAGTATATGCTTTGTTCAGATATGTTGAATGAGCTTACCGCTGTACATGGTGGGCCTTGGGTGCACACGCCCCAGACCTTCAGCAAGGGGAGCAAATACCAGGAGACTTCAAAAGAGGCTGCCACAAGCCTGGGACCCACGAAATAGTAAAGCCGGAGTCAGGTAGTAAAAGGTTAAAATAGCTTACATTTTATTTTTCCAAAAATTAAGAACCAAGGCCTGACGCATTTCACGTCTACCAGGGACACTTAGTCATAGGCTGTCATAGACTTGTGCCAGTCTCTTTTGAAGTCTCCTGTTACTAAAAGTGCTCCCCTTGGCCTACCCCAATCGTGTCCACAAGAGGGGTTTGCTGCATTGGCTTGTGGAGGAACTGGAGGGGGCTGGGGCCTGGTGGGTGTGTGGGGGCCCTTAAGATAGCAGCCCTTGTGGGTCCAGGGCCCCCTGGTGCGACATTGACCACAATGCCAGCTCCCTTATAATAGTAGGGGAGACAGCATTGCATACTAGGGGGTTCTATTACTGGTAAGGAGACCCTCAATGCATAATAACATCTGAAACCCCTTTCTCCCAGTTGTGAGGCTCTGTCTTATGTCAGTTGCATAATTGTCTAAACAGAGTTTCGCTACATTCTCCCCCTGTTCATCCCACCACATCTGCACCAACATTAAACTCATGGCAGCTGAGATCTACTGAATGTCAAGTCTAATCAGCTTCCAAAGTTTAACAACATTCGGAGAAACTTTTAAACACGTTGAGTTTCTGACTTGTACGGATATGGCACATGGGGCCATATTCTATTCTATTATAAATAGTAAATATCAAATGCCCTTTATTAAACATGATTGTTGCTCAACTTCAATTGCAAATGAACCATACACACGTACATCTTGTCTACCATAGCATTTCACATTCGCTTTTCGAGAGCTTGCTCTTATTGCCTACAGATCCTGAGCTCCAGCACGACACATAAGCCTCACTAATGCGCCTGTTGTGTTTGGAAAACACTGTTAATTAGCTAGCACCCACTACAATGGCTTGTTAAGCGTGTTCAATTGGTCCATTCGTGCCTTTTCTTCTCCGTACAGAACACAAACGCCTGCAGGGCAACCTAATAGATTTGCATGCTTCATTCTGATTTATTTTTGGAAGCTCTTCTGTAGCGAGAGCCGGGTTTGGGAGCCAACTGAAGTCAAAGAAGCTTCCAACAACTTCCTTGTTTTCTTTCTGTATCCCACTAAAGGCTTTCTAGACAGTAACGGGCAGTGCCAGTGCTTCCTAACACATTGGCTTGACAACGCAGCCATAAATTTTGGGGTTTCAAGAAA
The DNA here is from genome assembly GCF_017654675.1 of Xenopus laevis. Taxonomy (NCBI): domain Eukaryota; kingdom Metazoa; phylum Chordata; class Amphibia; order Anura; family Pipidae; genus Xenopus; species Xenopus laevis. Next base: position 222,113,246 of record NC_054371.1, read on the forward strand.
TACGAACTTGTACAACAAGGCAGCCCTGATATTACATACACAGGGCTTTCTGAAAATGGTGTAGCTTCTCTTTATTCTTAACTGGGCTCACGAAATTCCTATCAAGTGTCGGAGGCAGCAGTTAGAAACATCTATAAAACTATCTAGCGTTACAAATGGAATAAAAATGCACAAGCCTATGGGAAGTAAGTGGAACATCTCCCGTTAAAGGCTGCATGTGAATTTTTAAGTAGCAAAAGAAGGCGGCAGTGGGTTTTCGGGGTATGGGGAAAGCAGGAGGCAGCGGTTTTTATTGATGACATAAAACATTTTCTCCTTTGGAAGAAAACAAGAAGAGTCTTTCTACAACTGACTCAGAAGTGGGGAGGCATAACAAAAGGCATTGTCATAGCATCAACGAATAATGAAAGAAAAATACCTGCCCCCTGTTGGCCTATGCATGGGGTCGTCAACCTTTGTCATCTGTGAGCCACATTCAAATGTAAAAGAAGTTGGAGAGCAACTCAGGCAAACAAAAAGTTCCTGGAGTGCAAAATATGGGCTGTTTTTGGTAGTTTCAGTTTGGACTGTCAGACTACAGGAGGCTCTGTATGGCAGTACCCATGGTATTTATGCAACTAAAGCTTGCCTTTAAGCCAATAATTAAAAAATAAGTGATTGGTCTTCATTATTTCTTTTTTATAGGTTTTTAATTATTTTCCTTCTTCTTCTGACTCTTTCCAGCTTCTAAATGGGGGTCACTGACCCCATCTTTAAAAACAAATGCTCTGTAAGGCTACACATCTATTGTCATTGCTACTTTTTATTACTCATCTTTCTACTCAGGCCTCTCCTATTCATATTCCAGTCTCTTATTCAAATCAATGCATGGTTGCTATGGTAATTTAGGCCCTAGCAACCAGATTGCTGAAATTGCAAACTGGAGAGCTGCTGAATAAAAAGCTAAATAACTCAAAAACCACAAAAAATAAGAAACAAAAGCCAATTGCACATTGTCTTAGAATATCACTCTCTACACCATACTAACAGTTAACGCAAAGGAACTCTGGCAGTTGTAGTTTACCAGCTGTCATTTGGACGACCCTACATTGTGCAATCTCTCTCTCTCTCTCTCTCTCTCTCTCTCTCTCTCTCTCTCTCTCTCTCTCTCTCTCTCTCTCTCTGTCTCTCTCTTTCTCAGATGGGGGCCCAGGCTTCCGTTGCCATAGAATTTGTAGATGAAATGGGAATGAATAAAAGTCATTTTTATCTAGTATCAATGGCTAAATAATTATATACCTATAAAACTGGTGGGGGGGGTCAAAAATACAAAATTCATTTTGTAGCGAGACAAACAGTAACATGAAAATGAATCAGTATTCTCTGAATAGTCATGCAAAGTCTCGTAGAACAAATGGCTAAGGAACGTACCTTTCCATTTCAATATAATTGGTTTTAGCGTTTGGTGGGTTGGTCATTTTTTTCCTTTTAATCAAGTAGAAAATTAATCCTACTGCCCCGGCTGATAGAAATGACACAGAAATGGCAATTTCCCTGTCTCTAATTACAGATCTGGGCAGCGCTACCCAGGCAGCAAGGCAGAAAGCACTCAGCCGCTGCTTTCCATGTTTGAAGGCGGGGGGTGTCAATCACTGACATGCGTGTGACGGCTGCACTGCATTATGGGGCTCCCAACTTCATGGTGACTGACAGATCTTCTCCTCAAGGGAGCCAGCCGCCAGCCTAAACTTCCCACCTGCAGCCAGTTGACTACCCTAATGGCTAAATCATTTAAATTAAACCATCCTTGGGGCCATTGCCCCCCTTTCCATCAAGGCCAACCTTCCCCCTATAAAGTCGCTAACACGGTCATAAAATCAATTCACGGTACCACGTTGCATTTTCTTGGCCCTGTGCGTTTAGCAGGGGATAGTAAATACATGGAAATGCTACAGCAAAGCATATTGGTATTGATTTCAGCACAAATGAATGAAGCAGAACCCAAGTACCAACGCAACCTGCATTTTCTTGAGGGTCACATGTGCACCGTTGGACTGAATCTGAATTAATTGATTAATGAGCAGTATCCCTATAATTAAGATAAACGTATCCAACATTGGGCTTATTTCCAACTGCCAATATCAACAATACACCATGTTATATATATATTAATGAGAAACCTTGTACTGGGTATGTCCGGTCTCCAGTCCTACAGCTCCCATCATCCTCCCTCAGGCAAATACCGGCACTTACAGTTCAACAATAGCAGGTCCTATTGGCTATATCTTGCTCAAACACCCTATACCAATTGGGCAACTGAGTCACGTGGGGTAGAATGGCACTGAAATGTAATACTACACAACTTTATAGGAGGGGTGAAACATGTTTTTATCCATCCCACCCCTCACGCCCTGATGCCCTTATGTGTTTCCCACCATATCTAAGGTATAGTAACTTGTTTTTATTTTTAAAAAAAATGATATCAAAGAATAATCATTTTCAATGAATTATACCTGTTATACATGTGTCTATGTGGTCAAGATTACTGATAATAAAAAAATATACTGTATATTTTATTCTGAATTCCCATTTTTTATAACCAGACGCTATTTTGACCATTTATATGAAACAAGTCAGATGACCAAAGGCTGAATTGATTTGCAAATCAGCACCCATTGCAGTGCCTCCTCAATGCTAGGAAGTTTGAGAGAAAGAGCTGCAATTGAACCAAAGGTCCCCTATAGTGGGCACCTCCTACTGGTGTTTTCCTTTCACTGCTATCACTTCTCCCTCCCCCCTGCTCTGGCAGAGCTGGAAAGAAAGAAAATAGCTTACTAGAAGGAGGGCTGGGAGTGTAAAGATTAATGAGCAGAGGCCGAGCAGAAGCTCTGCTCCCTTTAAGGCTTGATTAAACATTACCCCAGCAGCCAGAATGCCAATGATTGCTTCCTGTTTCCTTAACTTTTGCATTTGATTCCCCACCAACAGATGTTTTTTTTCAATAATAAAACCATGCTGCTGTTACGTTAAACTGTCGCATGCACTGCACTAAGCAGTAGAATTCTACTACAGCTGTTCCAAGCTGGTCGCTGTCCACTTCAGCACCATGCGGATAAACTCGCCAATTGCATTTGCTACTTCAGCTCCAATTGATACTGAAACACAAACCTTGCAGCTTATTATGCCATAAGCACACAATACAAACCGGTATATACTGTCACCATAACCCCCCCCCCCCCAGCCCTCAATGTCACAGAACTATAAACACATTGCACTGCGCCTAGGAGAAATGACTTGCAGATGCAACTAAGCTCTCTGTCTTACTCGTTGATTGACTTGATATTCCTGTCCCTGAGAAACATCCCTATTAAATACACTAATGAATGCTCCAGATGACTTCAAGCCATGAATAAATGAGGGACAGGGCAGTGATAAAGCATTAGCATTGCAGAGCATGTTTGGGCAATAAAGAGGTCCCTTATATTGCACTGCATGATGAGATGCACACATCCCATTGAAACATGTGAAACCATGAGCAAGCCCCATTCTGACACTGCCTCGTGAGTGTAATAGTGGGCATTGGCATGCACAACTTTATATAGGTTTCCCAGAAAGCACTGTGCCCTGTTCTAAACCACGCTCTACTGTATATAAATAATAATATTTGGCTGAAAGCCATCATTCTCTTCCAGAATCTTGCAGGATAAAGAGAGGCTGTGAAATATACATCACTTGGCTAGTGGAACAGTTTACAAAACCAAATATTTCCATTATTCACTTCTGTCTTTTAAAATATCACTTCGTCTCTTCCATCTCTATGGATGGGGGTCTTAATAATTCATTATAAGATCTTGCAGGTCCCGGAGTTGCATTTTTTTTCCCCTCTACTGCTTGTTAATATGTATGCGCGTGTGTTTTCTCCCCTTTAAAATACTGCAGCATTGATTTGCTTCAGGGGAAAAAAAAGATCCATGTGAAGTAAAAGGAGAAATTAAACCTGCCATTCCTTCTCTGAATCAGCAAAGTGCAGAAAATGCTATGAAATCTCTCCTCCGAGAGCCACACTAAAGTCCCGTGCCTGGGCTGGGGATGGAACGGAATGCTAAAGATGGTACTTACCAGATACTGTGAGATTTAGGTTGAGCAGAGTGAATCCATACAGGAGAAACACCAGCTTTGGTAGTGAATAAAATCCAAGACAATTCTCCATATTTCAGCAAACACCTCCTGATTTCTGTCCCAATTCCCAAGCACACTCATGCACGCACACTCAACCCTGATTGCCTTAAATATTCCTGGTCCCTTGGTGGCTTCAGCATATAAAGTTAATTTTAGTCCAGTTCAGCATCAGCCCTGAGTACCCCCCCAAAACAAGTAAGTCGGGGTAAGCTTGTAGGGTGCAGGGCTGAAGGTCCCAGTGAAAATCATCCGAAGATAAATCCTCCAGAATTAGATCCAGGTGCACAAAATAAATCTGTAGAGGAGTCCCATGTCCCCAGTGCTGGATAAAAATAAAAAATAAGGTGGGTCAAAAGAGTTAAAAAAATAAATAAATAAAAGGCAAAGCAAAGCAGAGATTAATGCTTTCTATTTCTTGGTAGAGGCGAAAAAGACAGGGGCTTTAAAGAGCTCACTTGTTACTAGAGCAATCCACCAGCAGTGTATGTGAGCTAAGAATCAAATGTGTTCACCCATTGATCCACAGAAAGTGAAGAGGCTGGAAAGCAAAATGTGGAGAAGGTAAGAGCAGGAATGGGATGTAATGGGGATTGCAGAGAGGACGGCACTGGCTCTGCTTGCTCCATACAGCTTCTTTGTTCACTTGCCAGTATCTGAAAGGAAAAGCAGGGGAGCCCTCTGTGGGTAAATGCTGGGAAGTGCCGGCACTGCAGGTCTGGGGAGAAGGACATAGCAAGAGAAATGATGTCTCACTGCTTGTCATGCTGATTCTTTATTAGCAACGGGGAAAGGTTTCAAGCCACTTAGGGAGAAAGAAAGACTGGGTGTGCTGCCAAAATGATTCTGCTCCAACCTACAGGAATGGAGGATACAATAGACCAGTGATCCCCAACCAGTAGCTCGTGAGCAACATGTTGCAGGTGATTATTTTTGAATTCCAGGCTTGGAGGCAAGTTTTAATTGCATAAAAACCAAGAATATTGCCAAGTATAGCCTCCTGTAGGCTGCCAGTCCACATAGGGGCTACCAAATAGCCAATCACAGCCCGTATTTGGCACCCCAAGGGACTTCTACATGCTTGTGTTGCTCCCCAACTCTTTTTACATTTGCATGTGGCTCATGGGTAAAAAAAGGTTGGGGACCCCTGCAATAGACTAAGACAAGAAACCATAATATCATAATAATGCAGATTAGATGTACACTTCCATGTCGTTAGAAGTTAAAAGGGCATTTGTTGTGGATGTACTGGTGCAAAAAACACAAGAGGGCTTGTTTACTACCCACAACCGAAGTTGCAATCACACACTTGCAGTCGTTGAACAAATTGATGCAGGGTTTTTGCATCCAAAGCCATTCCTTGCATTCAGCACTGCTGCGACTGTCCTGCTTTCTGATAAAAGTGCTTCTATTGATGCAGGGAAATGCTGGTAGCGCAAGGATTCCTTATTGGCGCAGGTACAGTAAGATTTAAGTCTGATAAAATGTCCACGTGAATGGAGGCAATGAAAACTTGCAAAGCCAAAGTGTCTGATTCACATAGAAGTGCAAGCGCAATAACAGATGTACCAGGGACTGGTATGAAACAGTTGCCTTTGAACTGAGGAAGTTTGCCTTTTTATTAGTATTCCATTTTTCAATCCTGATGTTGCAGTATAACCATAAGCCATAAGTATAAAGAAAGCAGAAGGTCTGGGCCCGCTGTCAGCCAGTGACCACAGGAATCAGTGGCTTAAGTATAGAGAAAGTAAAGCCTGTGGTTTCTGGGGGCCAGACAGCAGGAACCCCCCCCCATCCCTTACCTAACTTGCAGATGCAGCAGGGAGCAGGGGATACGGCTGCGCGGCAGGTGGAGGGAGGGCTGGGCAGGTGTGCACTGGGCTCCTCTAAAGATTTTTTGCAGGGGGCCCGGTGCATAGTGATGGGCGAATCTCTCCCATTTCGCTTCGCCAAAAAATTCACAAATGTCCCGAAAAAATCGCAAAACTGAAAAATTCGAATTTCACGAATTTTTAGTGAAAACTTCAGAATTTCACAAATTTTTCGTGAAAACGGCCGAATTCCACTAATTTTTCGTGAAAACGTCCGTATTTCACTAATTTTTTGTGAAAACGTCCGGATTTCACAAATTTTTCGTGAAAACGTCCGATGATTTTAAAGTTTGGGTTTGGTTCATCAGGCACTTGAATTCAGCCAATCCTGCTAAAAAAAAAAAAAAGTAAAAACCCTGAACCGAAGTCCTGGATTTGATGCATCCCTACTTTATGCTATCGTATTCCATTTTGTAAGGATTAATAAAGGATAAGAAGCTTTTTAAAGGGTTAATAAAGGATAAGATACTGGACTTGATAGCAAATCATAATACTATGAGTTTGTGCCAGCCTGGTTTTATGCGTAATAGATCTTGCCAGAATAACTTAGGTGAGCAGAGACCTCGATTCTGGAATGGCAGTGGATGTGATTTACTTAGACTTTGCTAAAGCATTTGATACAGTGCCACACAAAAGGTTACTGGTTAAATTAAGGAATGTTGGTCTGGAACATAGTATTTGTACCTGGATAGAGAACTGGCTAAAAGATAGACTACAAAGAGTGCTGGTAAATGGAACATTTTCTAATTGGACCAGTGTTGTTAGTGGAGTACCGCAGGGCTCTGTACTAGGTCCCTTGCTTTTCAACTTGTTTATTAATGACCTGGAGGTGGCCATTGAAAGTACTGTTTCTATTTTTGCAGATGATACTAAATTGTGCAGAACTATAGGTTCCATGCAGGATGCTGCCACTTTGCACAGTGATTTGTCTAAACTGGAAAACTGGGCAGCAAACTGGAAAATGAGGTTCAATGTTGATAAATGCAGGTTATGCACTTTGGCAAAAATAATATAAATGCAAGTTATACACTAAATGGCAGTGTGTTGGGAATTTCCTTACTGTCTAATTCTGGCCAGTCTCATTCTGTGGCTACTAAAACAAATAAAGTTCTGTCTTGCATATAAAAGGGCATTAACTCAAGGGATGAAAACTTAATTTTGCCTCTTTATAGGTCCCTGGTGAGGCCTCATCTGGAGTATGGGGGCAGTTTTGGACTCCAGTCCTTAAGAGGGATATAAATGAGCTGGAGAGAGTGCAGAGACTAAGTGCAACTAAATTGGTTAGAGGGAGGGAAGAGTTAAATTATGAGGGGAGACTGTCAAGGTTGGGGTTGTTTTCTCTGGAAAAAAGGCGCTTGTGAGGGGACATGATTACACTTTACAAGTACATTAGAGGACATTATAGACAAATAGCAGGGGACCTTTTTACCCATAAAGTGGATCACCGTACCAGAGGCCTCCCCTTCAGACTAGAAGAAAAGAACTTTCATTTGAAGCAACGTAGGGGGTTCTTCACAGTCAGGACAGTGAGGTTGTGGAATGCACTGCCGGGTGATGTTGTGATACTGATTCAGTTAATGACTATAAGAGGGACTTGGATGGTTTCTTGGACAGACATAATATCAAAGGCTGTTGTGATACTAAACTCTATAGTTACTATAGGTATGGGTATATAGAATTTATGTGAAGGTATGAAGGTGTGTGTGTATGGATGGTTTCATTTGTAGGGTTTCATCTTGATGGACTTTGTCTTTTTTCGACCCGATTTAACTATGTAACTATGTAACAAGTTAGGGCAGAGAGGGTATCTGTCAGCGCTGCTGTGTCCATCCCATGTCATGTTGTGCGTCTATTGATGATGGGGAACCCTAGAGCTACCACCACCTTGTCAATAGACACAGCCAGGATCAGACTAGGCTGGTGGAAAAAAAACTGGCGGGCCCCGCTACCTGCCTGGCTACTTGACTCCCCATGGCCCTGATCGTGGCTGCAAGGAGAGAAGGTAAGCAACACCTAAAGGTGCCAGAGAGGGGTTGCGGCTGAGGAAGGGGGCCAGAAGGGGGGTGTGGGGGCCCCTGATACTGAAGCCTGGTGGGCCCCTGTCCCCCAGTCCAACACTGGAAACCGCATACTAGTGCCTAAAGAAGTGCCCATGTAATACTAACATTGAGTTCCAGAAGTGCTGCAATCTCAACCAGGGAAAAACTCATTACAATTGTGTCTGATTCGCATCAAAGTCCAATTGAACAGATCTTGAAGCACTGGACTAAGTTGCATCTGGTGCATCTCCCCTTTACGACCACAATTATGCTGAAATAATGGGGAATAATATGCATTGTGGTTAATAATCACTTATGTGCGAAATTGCCCTTTACACACTGCTTCTAAATAAGTAGAAAAAAGGACAATGTTCTATTTTTTATTAAAGCGGAGACCCTACAGCTACAGCTGCGGGGGGCACAGAATTTGTATTTCAATGCTCTTCATTGACACCTGAAAGATTCTGAATATAAAATAAAGGTTAATAGAATTATCAGGATTTGTTGATTATTACATTGAAGGAATTCTGTGCTTCCAGCCGCTCGGGTAATAGTCACAGAACAAGAAATTCAATGGCGCCTTCCCAGAGTGATCCGACTGACTGACTCTATGAATGTGCAGCAATTTCACTACAATTGTACTAGTTATTAAAACCTCAGCCTTTTGTGTTGTTTTTTTCCCATTTAAAACTTCCAGGTGGGTTTTCTGTTTTTCAGCCGTCGGTTAATTGCATATTTTAAGTTTGAAATGAAATTTTGATTTTGGCTGAAAAAAAAAAGACAAAAGGGCATATTTGCCAATTGATTCATTTCATTTTACATTTGGAAGGCCCGGCTTCAGGTGGATGAGAAGCCATTTTTGTTCATTGTGCCCCCAGAGGAACATCAGAAATGGGGTTGGAGGGCACATAGAGTGATTAAGATTATATCAATTGCTGGATTTATTTTTTAAAAATGAATAAAACCTTACTGTAGTATAACATGCAGGGATAAAGATGGAGCAGCACTGCACCCCAGATATTTGTTGCTCTACCTGATCCTCATTGGAAGCAGCAGTCCTGTCCTGCTTTATGGCAGCTGAGATTCTAGCTATCTGTATAACAGAGCATTCTGTCCCAGTGGCTGCACAGATCCTATCTGATCCCCATTGTAAGCAGCAGTCCTGTCCTGCTTTATGGCAGCTGAGATTCTAGCTATCTGTAAAACAGAGCATTCTGTCCCAGTGGCTCCACATATCCTATCTGATCCCCATTGTAAGCAGCAGTCCTGTTCTGCTTTATGGCAGCTGAGATTCTAGCTATCTGTATAACAGAGCATTCTGTCCCAGTGGCTGCACAGATCCTATCTGATCCCCATTGTAAGCAGCAGTCCTGCCGTGCTTTATGGCAGCTGAGATTCTAGCTATCTGTATAACAGAAAATTCTGTCCCAGTGGCTGCACAGATCCTATCTGATCCCCATTGTAAGCAGCAATCCTGTCCTGCTTTATGGCAGCTGAGATTCTAGCTATCTGTATAATAGAGGATTCAGTCCCAGTGGCTGCACAGATCCTATTTGATCCCCATTGTAAGCAGCAGTCCTGTCCTGCTTTATGGCAGCTGAGATTCTAGCTATCTGTATAACAGAACATTCTGTCCCAGTGGCTGCACAGATCCTATCTGATCCCCATTGTAAGCAGCAGTCCTGTCCTGCTTTATGGCAGCTGAGATTCTAGCTATCTGTATAACAGAGCATTCTGTCCCAGTAGCTGCACAGATCCTATCTGATCCCCATTGTAAGCAGCAATCCTGTCCTGCTTTATGGCAGCTGAGATTCTAGCTACCTGTATAACAGAGGATTCAGTCCCAGTGGCTGCACAGATCCTATCTGATCCCCATTGTAAGCAGCAGTCCTGTCCTGCTTTATGGCAGCTGAGATTCTAGCTATCTGTATAACAGAGCATTCTGTCCCAGTGGCTGCACAGATCTTATCTGAGTTGCTGTGTTTTAAGAACTGAAAGTTGGTGGATAAATCTTTACCTACAGTACATATAACAGGTATACTATATTTTAAACTCACCAGAAGGGAAGGAAAATTCCTGCATACATTTAGAAAGTGAAGCATTTGGTTATATAAGTAATACAAACATGGAACTGGTACCTAAGTGACCTGACAGCTGTTTACTGCTCCTTGAGCCTCTAATTGCTGAGGGAAGCTTTGAGGTGTAGCACAATAATGGGGAGAGTGGAATGCTGGGATGTAGAGCTAATAATGAGCTTTCTGCTATTGTAGACATCTGTAGGATAAGCCCCCTGTGGAGGGAGTGATGTCTCAGCAACAATCGGTGTCCAGCCCCAGTGATGCACAAATCAGAGACCATTGACTCTTAAAGGGAACAATACATCTTCTCTCCAATAGGGAAACCTGGAATTAAAAATATTGACCAGGCATGCCAACCACGTGTCCATCTAACTGTTAGGATTCCAAGGCTGTTGTTCAATAAATTCTATTGATGCTTCAGAATTAGTGATGGGCGAATTTATCCCGTTTAAATTCGCCACGAATTTCACGCAAAATTTCGCAGGAATTTTGCGAATTTATTCGCCAGCGACAAAACATGCAAATTTGCAGCGAATTCCCGGCGTCCCACCAGCCCAGTCCGACACTGCACCTAATCATTTATGCACACTTTGGAGTCCTTTACGCCCAAAGGTCTTAACGTGTTGTAGTTCATGTAGAGGGTGGGGCTAATGATTCTGAGAGATCTGGATTCATTGGGGCTTTTGTAGCTATGCCATATTATAAGGATTTTTGTTTTCTGCTTCATCATGCGAAGAATGGGGCAACCTATGGATCTTTGGTTGTTGTTGTTGTTGAACTACAACTTATATGTGGCCTTTCAGCAACAGCTCATGGCCTCCAGGTTGGGTTGCAATGTATTAATTTTTTCTTCTTAGAGTACAGGTATGGGATCCGTTAACCTGAACCCTGTTATTCAGAAAGCTCCACATTATGGGAAGTCCGTCTCCATTCCATTTTATCCAAATAATCCAAATTTTAAAAATAATTCCTTTTTCTCAGTAATAATAAAACAGTAGCTTGTACTTGATCCCAACTAATATATAACGAATCCTTATTAGGAGCATAACCAGTTTATTGGATTTATTTAATGGTAACATGGTTTTCTAGTAGACTTAAGGTATAGAGATCCAAATTACGGAAAGATCCGTTATCCAGCTCCCGAGCATTCTGGATAACAGGTCCCATACCTGTGCCATTGCCAACCTTACCTACTATTCACAGCCCTACTGCCGCAATCTTGTCCGACTATACAAATCACCATTAGTATGTGGCCCCCACTACAAGCTGGGCCTGTGGCAGTTTATGAATGCGCTAATACTGTGCTTTATGTACTAAGGACAAACAAACCAGCTCCAGTCATTTTTCCACATGCTTTCCCAGTCTGCATTAAGGGAATGGGGTTTCCAAGGAGACAGTCAGGAAGGTAATGGAATTCTAATAAGGTGTAGGGGCTGCCCACTGTGCAGAGCTCACAGAGCGCAGGAGACATGCAGAGCGCTGCAATTAAAGGGGAACAATATCCTAAAAAAACACCAGTCCTTGCCCAATGTCAATCTAAACGACTGTCCAATTTAATTTCTTGAAAATGTTGTACTGCAAATGTTATTGCAGGCGGTATTTGTTTATATTCGTTGCACTGCCGGTTCTGACTGCTCATGAACTACTTTGTTTCAAGTGTCTGAACACAGAGAACAGGAAGGGATTGTTTAGAGAGACAAGGTGCTCCAGAATATATTGTAACTATCTCACCAAGTAGTAGATGTGATCCGGGTGCACCAGCCACAGACCCCCAGCTTTAGGGAGCGGCACGCCAGAAAAATCGAAGAAAGAACAGGGCTGTCCGGCACTCAAACGAATCCACAGGACCAGAAAAGTTTCAAGTTAGAAATATATCTTTATTTTACAAAGTTAAAAATGTATGTTTGCATCTCCATCTGCCCTACGCGTTTCGTACCCACCAGGGCACTTAATCATGGGCTATGAAGGGATAGACAAAATTCTGATTCCTAATGAAATATTTCCTCTTGAGATGTCACAGGAACTCGTATGTGTGTTCAGAATCAGATGTTTATGGTTGAATTTATTTCTCTATATACATTATCCACACAGTTTGGGTACTTAGTACCGCATGCTGCTTTATTATTGTTATTTTTTTTTCCCCCATTTCACCTGCAGCTTCAGAAATCTCTTCCTTTCCATCACTAAGTCTCCTATTATCATATGAAAAGAGAACTCAAGGCATGTTGAGTTGATGTCTGTTACTCATTATATCTGCTTGTAAAGGCAACATCAAGGGAAAGAATGGAATATTTCTAGGCTGAAGAATGTCAGAAGGTGGCAGCCCTCTTTGTAGGAGGCTGAATCAAGAGCCGTCAGCAGCAAAGCCCGAAATGTCAGGGACTTGAGGAGCTCACAGGAAAATAAGCCAGATCATATCATTAAATGGAATGTGCAGGACTGCAAGTTTATTAAATGGCTTGAAAGTACCATTAAGCGCCCAGCGGAGACTTACTTTAACTGAAAATTACAATCAGCGTTTTATGCTGTCAGATTTCCATCAAAAAGTAGGCAAGAAGAAAAGAGAGCCGAGGCAACGGAGTAACAAATTATAAGAGAACAAGATATAGATTGTCTTAAAGGAGAACTAGTCTGGTAATGAACATGGTTAGAAATGCTGTATTTTATATACAGAACTCACTGCTCCGGTCCAGTGGTTCAGCATATAAAAGTGTAACAGTGACCCCCCCTTGAAAGATGGAAAGAGATAGAGGAAGAAGCCATATATTAAAATTAAGGGTAATTGAAAAGTCGCTTAGGATAAGCAATTCTGTAACATACTTGGAGTTAACTTAAAGTTGAACCACCCCTTTAAAGTTATCTGCAGGAGCTCCCCATCTTGGATTTTGTTAGGAGTGTCAGTGGCACTGCACATGCTCAGTGCGCTCTCGGCGAGTCGCTGCTGAGAACCTAAGCTTAGGGGTTGTTGTTGGAAATCTTCAGAACATTAGCAGAAAGAAGATGATGGTCCAGGGACAATCTGATGCAGAATGCACTGGTATCTAAGCATGCAGGGTCGGACTGGGATGGTGGGAGACCAGGGAAAAAACACTGAGGGTCATAAGAAGAAATTTGACAGTTCCCTTCACTCGTCTCCAGTGGCACCAATAGCAATATTTGAACTTCTCATTCCAAACCTTAGATTAACCGGATGGGGTCAATACAGATTCGCTCCTATTCATTATTTAACAAAGAATAGCCAATTATTATCATAATAATGAATTGCTCCGTGGTGCTCACTGGTATAACCCCGGGGGGGTGCAGATTTCTGCTGATAGGAGCACCAGCCCAGGGTTTCAGGTAATAAATGCGATCATTTGGGGGTGCTAACATTTAGCACCCCCAAATGTATGAAGCCTTTCCTTCTCCTTTAAAGGGGACCTTTCACCCAGACATAAAAAGCTGTATAATAAAAGTAAATTTCAAGTTAAACATGAAACTGTTTTAAATGCATGCAAAAATCTCAGCTGTCAATCATAGATAGCCCGGCCCTCCTCCATAGAGGCAGAGAAGAAAATTACTTTCATTTCCTACATTTCAGTATTCGCACTCTCCCTATCTCCTAACCATCCAATTGTGTAGGGGTGTCAGGTCCCCCATTGTGGCACATAAACTAGATTTTGGCATGATGCAATGCTTGCCTTAATAACAGTGTCTACAACATGGCTCCTGCCTGCTTGCTGTGGTTGTGAATTCCAAGATGAAAAAAAAAAACAAATATTTAAATAATGTTTATAGTGTAAATTATGTTTATTTTGCTTAACTACCATTGTAAAATAGGATTTGGAAGGATTTTTAAGGTGACAGGGTCCCCTTTAATAGTCTGTTGCTATCGCTCCCTGAAGACCCTCAGTACCGAATTCTGTACTTACTAGTCTGCTAAAATGTTAACTCATCCATAATAAATATATTCATATAAGAAAATGCATGAAACCTAGTATTTCCAGTAGTTTTCAGGGTTAGGGATAGACACAGTTATTTGCTCTTTTGCCCCTGGGACCAACTCCTCGTACAAATAAATAAATTTAGAAGAGTTTTCCCCCGGAACGGTATTTGTTTACAGAGATTTACACACATTCCGTTGATTCAGCAATAACTGCAATATTAATGTGTTCTGCTCAGATAATAGCTGTGTGCGTAATAAAGCGATAAATGACCATCGATAATACGTTATGCAATGGCAGCTAATGAACTGCAGTGGATCCGACTGTGAGTTGCCGTGATTCTTTCCTTCTAGCAATTATTCTGCACCTTGTAGTGTTTCATCGGAGTCTGCCCCACTACCTTAGTAACAACCTCACAGTGTAAAGTGCTTGCGTGGTAACTACAATGACTGTCAGTGTGCTGCTTGTACAATCTCAATACTATTTAAGGGATAAAAGCTGACAGTTACATCAGGATAAGGCTAATGCCACACAGGGATTGTTATGTTTTGGGCAGCCGAGGATGAGTAGAGTATAACAGTGCTTTATTAGCAGGCTCATGCAGCCATTATACAACAGTAACTTTCACTTTCACTTTTTAAGCTGTCAGGAAGTATGCACAGTATAAGTCTGGGAACAGTGACATCTACAGGCCATTTGTATAAACACCACAGGGATAATTCTCATCCTCTAGAAAAACGCAGGCTGAATATCAACCCCTACAATGGCATCATGTTGGCCTTGGTTCCGGACACACATGGAAGATTTTGGTGCTGAAAAATCTGGTGTTTGAACCCGGATAGCAGAAAAATGTCCCATGTAACATTAGTGTAACCCCTTTTCAGCCACCCTCCCTGTGCCAAAGGTTGTACATCACCTATTTCTTACCAATGCAGGTCCTGAGTCCCTTTTGCTAAGTGAAAGGTACTGGGAATTACCTCTCATGGTAGTGCCTCCACCTAATGGGATCCGGGAATACACGTGCGGGGGACTCCATTAGGAAACATTCAAAAATTGCTGTGTAACAAACATAACTTTATGTAATATTAAAGGCAAAGTAAAATAATGTATGCATTCACATCATTTTAATGACCACTAATCTGAGAATATCTGCAGGCGCACTTTCTATATTTTGCATGGTTGGACAACCTCCTGTATGAATCAGCACCTCAAATTGACACGCCTACCAACATTTTGTAGCTTGAATATGAGACATACTGTATTAATCAGTATAATTGAAAAAGTGAAGGGTCCCTCAAAGTTATGGAATTCATACAGAAAGCTCAAGAAGGCTGTCTCCAATTGACTAAATTTTAAATCAAATAATCCAATCTTTTTAATGATTTCCTTTTGCTCTGAAATAATAAAACAGTAGCTGGTACTTCATCCTAACTTAGATATACAGTAATTAATCCTTATTGGAAGCAAAATAATTCTATTGGGTTTATTTATTGTATAGCTTTTTAGTTTATTTCAAGTATTGGGATCCAAATTAGAGAAAGATCCCATTATCCGGAAACCCCAGGTCCCGAGCCTTCTTGATAACAGGTCTAGTGATGGGCGAATAAATTCGCCAGGCATGGATTTGCTGTGAATTTCAGCGTTTCTCCGACGGCGAATACATTCGCAAAACTCCTGTGAAAATTTTGGGAATCGGAAAACTGCTTGTGTCAAAACCGTCAGGCGTCAACACTATTAGGATGCCCATTGACTTTAACGCCGGCGTCAAAGTTTTTCGAGTTTCGCACATTTTTAGCCGTTTCACAAATTTTGCGGGAATTTCCCAAATTTAGTTTTTTTAGAGAAATTCGCCCATCACTACACAGGTCCCATACCTGTATGAGGAAGTGAGTCCTAGGGGCACAGGCTCTGCACATGAGGGGTTACACTTTCCTACTCACTAATATAGACACAGCAAGATTATACTGTACATCATTTGTATATATTGCTCTTTTATTATTGTATCTTCTCCACAAAACACATCTGGACTGAAATAACCAGGTCTATAGAGCGACATTTCACTTAAAGTGCTAGTGTTCCTGTTCAAACATTTCTGTGTTGTGTAGATTAAGCGCAAGTGACTGATACAAAACACTGTTTTATGCTCTTTACAATTGCATCCTAATATGTTACATGAAGTTCATAATCTCAGAGGCCTATAAATCCTCATAATGCCCAACCAAAGCAGTTTACATATAATCCCATCTTATTTTCACTGAGCCTATTTTATGGTTCTATGGAAGTCTCCAGTTTATGAATTTACGATTCTAAAATCAGATCAAAACCAGTATTTAGTTGTTAAAGAAAGAGTAACACCAAAAAATGTAAGTGTTTTCAAATAATTTAAATATCATGTACTGTTGCCCTGCACTGGTACAACTGGTGTGTTTGCTTCAGAAAGGCAACTATAGTTCATATAAACAAGCTGCTGTGTAGCCATGGGGGCAGCCATTCAAGCACAGGATACACAGAAGATAACAGATAAGTACTAATATAGTTTATATAAACAAGCTGCTGTGTAGCCATGGGGGCAGCCATTCAAGCACAGGATACACAGAAGATAACAGATAAGTACTACTATAGTTTATATAAACAAGCTGCTGTGTAGCCATGGGGGCAGCCATTCAAGCACAGGATACACAGAAGATAACAGATAAGTACTACTATAGTTTATATAAACAAGCTGCTGTGTAGCCATGGGGGCAGCCATCCAAGCACAGGATACACAGAAGATAACAGATAAATACTACTATAGTTTATATAAACAAGCTGCTGTGTAGCCATGGGGGCAGCCATTCAAGCACATGATACACAGTAGATAACAGATAAGTACAACTATAGTTTATATAAACAAGCTGCTGTGTAGCCATGGGGGCAGTCATTCAAGCACATGATACACAGTAGATAACAGATAAGTACAACTATAGTTTATATAAACAAGCTGCTCTGTAGGCATGGGGGCAGCCATTCAAGCACAGGATACACAGTAGATAACAGATAAGTACTACTATAGTTTATATAAACAAGCTGCTGTGTAGCCATGGGGGCAGCCATTCAAGCACAGGATACACAGTAGATAACAGATAAGTACTACTATAGTTTATATAAACAAGCTGCTGTGTAGCCATGGGAGCAGCCATTCAAGCACAGGATACACAGTAGATAACAGATAAGTACTACTATAGTTTATATAAACAAGCTGCTGTGTAGCCATGGGGGCAGCCATTCAAGCACAGGATACACAGTAGATAACAGATAAGTACTACTATAGTTTATATAAACAAGCTGCTGTGTAGCCATGGGGGCAGCCATTCAAGCACAGGATACACAGTAGATAACAGATAAGTACTACTATAGTTTATATAAACAAGCTGCTGTGTAGCCATGGGGGCAGTCATTCAAGCACATGATACACAGTAGATAACAGATAAGTACTACTATAGTTTATATAAACAAGCTGCTGTGTAGCCATGGGGGCAGCCATTCAAGCACAGGATACACAGAAGATAACAGATAAGTACTACTATAGTTTATATAAACAAGCTGCTGTGTAGCCATGGGAGCAGCCATTCAAGCACAGGATACACAGTAGATAACAGATAAGTACTACTATAGTTTATATAAACAAGCTGTAGTGTAGCCATGGAGGCAACCATTCTAAGTGGAAAAACACACAGTGCTCAACACAGCAACACAACTGGTTTCTTTAACACATGTTTTGTGTCACAGTTGGCCCACAATAAAACACTTGGCATGTACATTATATGCTTCAATAATGTGGGGAGAGAATCTTTCTTTCTTTTGGAAAAACACAGTCATTCAAAAAAGAATGAGGTTGCAGCAAGAGACAGTGATATAGTCACATTCACTATGTTTTTGCCACAAATTGTAAAGTTGTAAAATTCAGTCTCAGTATGACCATTGATTCCCAACAGGTGGCTTGTGAGCAGGGATGCACCGAATCCTCTATTTGGGATTCGGCCAAACCCTCGAATCCTTGGTGAAAGATTTGGCCGAATACCGAACCGAATCCTAATTTGCATATGCAAATTAGGGGCAGGAAAGGAAAAAGTGGAAAAAATTATTTTTTTGTGACGAAAAGTCACGCAATTTCCCTCCCCTAATTTACATATGCAAATTCGGATTCGGTTCGGCCAGGCACAAGGATTCATCCGAATCCGAATCTTGCTGAAAAAGGCAGAATCCTGGCCGAATCCTGAACTGAATCTTGGACTCGGTGCATCCCTACTCATGAGCAACATGATGTTGGATGTTGCTCCCAGTGGCCTCAAAGCAGGGGCTTATTTTTGAATTCCAGGCTTGGAGGCAAGTTTTGGTTGTATAAAAACCAGGTGTCCTGCCAAACAGAGACTCCTGTAGGTTGTCAGTCCACATAGGGGCTACCAAATAGCCAAACCTTATTTGGCACCTCCTGGAACTATTTTAATGCTTGTGTTGCTCTCTGACTCTTTGTACATTGTGTTATGTGGCTCACAGGTAAAAAAGACTCACAAGTCATCAGGCCTAGAATGCACAGCAAGGTCCCCAAGTGGATATCTGCTTGACCTGGCCAGCCATGCACGAGGCCAAATGAGAGGATTCAATTTGTTGTCCTGAGAACCTATAAATGAAGACCCGCTGTGGGTAAGCCACATTTGTGCTCCAGTTGCCTTCACAGATCTGGTAGATTTTCAATGCCCCATAAACAGTCAATAAGACTACTGGCCCATGTTTGTCCAGCTTTACATGTTAGTAGTGATGGGCGAATTTATTCGCCAGGCGCGAATTTGCGGCGAATTTGTGTGATTCGCCGCCAGCGAATAAATTCGCGAAATGCCAGCGAAAATTCTCCCAAAAATTTTTTTCGCCGGCATCAAAAACGGGCGCTGGTGTAAAAAAAAAACGGTCGGCGCCGTTTCGCGAATTTCACGCAAAATTCGCAAATTTTTCGGCGAAGCGAAACGGCGCAAATTCGCCCATCACTACATGTTAGTTGTGACTTTCACTGACCATTATACTGGAATTCTGATGATAACATTCTGCACTGCTAGGAAAACTGAAGAGGATGTTGTGGGTTTTGTTAACCCCAGATATACAGTAATAAAAGGCACTAAATCTGCCCAGGAGCAGTAACTAGCGATGGGAGAATAAATTCGCCTGGCACAAATTCGTGGCAAATTTCCACGTTTCACAGTGTAAATTTACGATTTTCACGATTTTTTCATGAAAATGTTGGGATTTCATGATTTTTTAGTGAAAACAGCCAAATTTCACCATTTTTCATGAAAACTTGAGAAACGTTCCGATTTCATGATTTTTAGCAAATTTTTCTCTGTTTCGCGAATTTTGCAGGAAATTCGTGAATTTTTCGGCAAAATGGGAGAAATCGCCCATCACTAGCAGTAACCCATAGCAACCAATAAGATGTTTACTTTTAAACAGGTGACCAGAAAATGTAACCTGCTGATTGGTTGCAATGGGTTAGTGCTCCTTTTATTACATTTAGGGGTAAGAGTTTAATTAAGTACGTTTAAATATGTTTTTAATGTCTTTGTCAGTTTCTATTCTGTGTACGAAGTTGTTTGGCTCCGAGGTCATAACAATATTTTCTCCAACTATATCAAATGCCTCAGCAAAGTCTAAATATACTGTGTTGCTTGGCCCTTGTCCCCACCTATTTTCTCCCAGTAATTAATTGAATTTGCTTGACCTCACTCGTCCTTCATAAAACAATGCTGACTGTTAGTAATTACGTTGTTGTTCCGGCTGCATTTTGTATCCTTTCCTTCAGTGTCACTGCCTAGAGCCGCCGTATACTTGTGCCAGATTTAACCGTCTAACATGTCCTTGTGATAAAATTATCTCACTTTAAATAACGGCACCTTTATCTCTTAGATAACAAACTAACTTCATAAACATAGACTCTCGCTAGTAATGAACTTGTCTTCTATTTCAGGCTTTGGGAGAGTTTCTGGTGCCAATTCAGTTAAACCCAAACTGCCATTGGCCTAATCCATACAGATGAAACCTGGACAACGGGCAAATGTCTCTAGCTTAAAGGAGAACTAAAGCTTAAAGAAGTAGGTAGAAATGTTCTACATTAAATGGGGGTTATTTATCAAGGTCCGAATTTAGCTCAATATCTGCTGCTACAAACTCCAGTCTAACCCACTCAGGTTTTTAACGCTTATTTATTATTACATTTTCCCGAAAACTTGCTTTGCGGGAAAAACTCGGATTTTCAAGATTTTTTCGTGAATTTTCACCCGAAACCTCCGAACATAGTGAAATTACCCGAAAACCCCCAACACAACCACAAATCAATGGGACTGTTCCCATTGACTTTTATGCAACCTCGACAGGTTTGAGATGCCGTGTTTTTTGTAATTCCGGAAAATTTGTGATATTTTTTAAAAGTCAGATTTTATTAAAAAAAAATCACAATTTTTTCGGATTCCTGGGAATTTCGGGTATTCAGAGCTTAGTAAATAACCCCCTATGTTTTGGGCTTCTGTACCAGCCCAAGGCAACCACAGCCCTTTAGCAGTAAAGATCTGTGTCTCCAAAGATGCCCCAGTAGCTCCCCATCTTCTTTTCTGCTGATTCACTGCACATGCTCTGTGCTGCTGTCACTTACTGAGCTTAGGGACCCACTCACAATATACAGTACACATAGAATAGAAATGTCACAATATAAGGCTGATTAGTAATTAATACAGATAATTACTACATGGCAGCACAGAAACCAGTGCAATTAGCATCAGAATTTAATAATCAGCAAACCTGTAGCATCAGCTTATATTACAGGGGAAGCTCATTTTCTGCTGGATAATTAGTGACGAGCCCTAAGCTTAGCTTCTCAACAGCCAATCAGAGCCCACTGAGCATGTGAGTGTCACAGACACTTTCCAAGATGGTGACCCCCTGTGACAAGTTTGAAGTCCTGGATCATTGCTGCTATTGACAAGCTCAAACTTTAGCCTCGTTCAATAAGTTCATTATATAAAATACACCAATTTTAGCCATATTCATTTTTAGGGTTTAGTTCTCTTTTAAGTAAAAACTATAGTCTTGAGATACAAATAAAAATCCTGTACTTTAGTGAGGTTACCATACAGTTGGATCAAGCTAATATTATCATAGGCCAACAATCATGCTTCAGGTCTATGGGGACCATACCACCCAACATTTTGGAAATAGAAATAGGGACAAAAAGATTTGTCGTGCAGAGCGCAGAGAATGTTTTGACCAAGCCCATTTTCTGGTCACACCACCTAATTACCACGTCCAATTTACAAAATGTGTCAGGTTGTGAAAGTTTGAACACATTTCTGTGTTTTTTATGTGTTATTACAGCTTTGCTAACAAACGTAAATTGCCATTTGAGCTGCGAGGCTAAGTTCTCCCAAGAGACCTGCTTATCTTAAATTGTAACAAAAGTATCTAAGTATTTATTCTGGGCTCTCTGCCAAAAGCCAATTAAGTTAGAATCTTCGTATCCTTTTCTGGCTGTTCAGTGAAAGAGAAAGTCAGGACATTCAACTGTCAAAATCGGGACTGTTGGAAGGTATGGGGGACCCGTAGGGTGAGGACCACATCAATCTATCTATCTATCTATCTATCTATCTATCTATCTATCTATCTATCTATCTATCTATCTATCTATCATCATCTATCTATCTATCTATCTTTGTCTCTCTCTCTCTCTCTCTCTCTCTCTCTATATATATATATATATATATATATAGATATATATAGATATATATATATATATATATATATATATATATATATATATATATATATATATATATATATATATATATATATATATATAAATGTACTGCCCAAGCAATCTTGTAGAGTTCAGCGGGAATGCCACGCCACCGGGAAACCTATAACGAATATCAGTGACCCTTTTAACTTCACTGCAAATTGGTATTTTGTAGATAAAATCTCCTGTGAAGCACTTGTGGCATTTCCAGCATTTATAATGACAGCTGGATGGGAAACGTTAGAGTTACATTAATCTAACAGAGAACTTCATCATCTATTAAATATTAACCGTTGGATTCCCATAGTGTTTGGGGTGGCTCACCATGATCCCCCTGATATAATGACATTTCCAACTTTACCAATAATACCAATTCAAACTTTAATATTTATTTCAAAACTAATTTTGGGTTTGCTAAGCAGATTCCCCCAGTCCTATCAGTGTTGTTAGTTCAGTACAGGTATCAGACCCGTTATCCGGAAACCTATTATCCAGAAAGCTCTGAATTATGGGAAGGCCATCTCCCATAGACTCCATTTTAACGAAATAAGTCTTATTTCTAGAAATTATTTACTTTTTGTATCATGCATAAATATCACATAATTAATCCTTATTGGAGGCAAAACCAGCTATTTCGGGAGATTAGTCACCCAGCGACAAAGCATATCTTCTTTGAGCGACTAATCTCCCCGAACTGCCTTCGAAACTTCGGACGAATTCAGAAAGCCAAAAGTGATCTGAGTGTTATCGCGCCGGCGATTTACATTCTAGCCAGGGGGAAAGCAGTTCGGGGAGATTAGTCGCTTTAGTTGTTTATGTTTAATTCATTACCAGTTTGTTGCCTGTGTTCTTTTAATTTTCATAATTGTCTTGGATAATTGGATAAAGATTCACTTCTAAAAAATTATAAGAAAGCACCTTTTCAATTTGTCTTCATTCACTCACCGTTCAAGGTTGGGTGACAACGGGTGACAACAGCCTGGGACTATGGCGCACCCACCATTGGCAGTTAGAAACAAGTTTAAAGTATTGTCCAAGTGATACCTGCCCAACTGTCAGCTGGGCCATAGGAAGATGAAGAAAGCCCATCGAAAGTCTCTCCAGTATTCAGGTCACAGTAGGCTACAATTATTTTATGACTAGTGATGAGCGAATTTCTCCCGCGAAATTCGCAAAACGGAGTAATTTGCGAAACTCGATTATTGACACCCACATCAATTTTGATGCTTATGTCAATGTGACAGCGGCGTTAAAGTCAATGGCCATCCGAATAGTGTTGACATGCAACAGTTTGGTCGTGAGCGACTTTTCCAATGCACTTCCAAAATTTTTAAATGCCGGCGAATTTTCGCTGGAGTTTCACAAATTTAATTGCCGGTGGCGAAATCTCTAAATTTGCCGCAAATTCGCACCTGGCAAATTTATTCGCCCATCAATATTCATGACTCCAGGAAGGCAATGACACCAGGTTGTACCATCTTGTTTACTAAAAAAAGGCATCCGTCCCTTTCTTTAATGTAACTAATGTATCTGCCAGAACCATCACTGAGAGGAAAGACCCTCAGCTTTAGAACTCTCACTGTACAGAACCCATTCCATGGACATCTCTGACTACACAATAGAATAACAGAAACATCTTCTTTCCAGGCCAAAGTCAGATGCCTCCTCTGCTCTTCCCTAACATCATCCCTGGGTGACAGTTTTTGATTGACAGCTACAGACCTTGTAATCCTTTCCCAGCTCCCCTCAGCAAGGAGATAATCTGATTTTCAGGGAGGCATGTGAGGAGCAGCATGCAATCCATAATTTCTGCTCGTCTGGCTGGATGCGGCACACTGTGGCACGGGAGTGTGACTGAGCAAGTGTTGATTAGAGAGAACATTTTCTATTTCACAGACACACGTGAACAGCACATAAATTCCTCTGTACAGCATTGAGCCATCATCATTATGTCTGTATGGGCCCAGCACTGAATCAGTGGCTGCTGATGTATAAATGCTGTTTGTATTATACACTGTTCCATGGTTATCTGTTAGAGCAGAACAATCCTTCCACTCACTGTACTACATGCAGCCAAATACCAACTCTATCTCTCTATCTACTCTACTGTCAGCCATCTATATAGCCGTGAAAGGGAAAGCTAAGATTTCCTTAATGACAGATACAGTATATGGGAAAAAGATATCAGCTATTGTAGGGGTTCTGTGACCATATAAAGGCACAAGGCTGCAGGCTGAGTTATACAGGGAACTCTGAGTATCACTCATGTATTATAAGGGATAATGTACCCCCTACTGTAAATGATAAGGATATTAGAAGTCACTGAGGGGTTGTTCTGTGACCATATAAAGGCACAAGGCTGCAGGCTGAGTTATACAGGGAACTCTGAGTATCACTCATGTATTATAAGGGATAATGTACCCCCTACTGTAAATGATAAGGATATTAGAAGTCACTGAGGGATTGTTCTGTGACCATATAAAGGCACAAGGCTGCAGGCTGAGTTATACAGGGAACTCTGAGTATCACTCATGTATTATAAGGGATAATGTACCCCCTACTGTAAATGATAAGGATATTAGAAGTCACTGAAGGGTTCTGTGACCATATAAAGGCACAAGGCTGCAGGCTGAGTTATACAGGGAACTCTGAGTATCACTCATGTATTATAAGGGATAATGTACCCCCTACTGTAAATGATAAGGATATTAGAAGTCACTGAGGGGTTGTTCTGTGACCATATAAAGGCACAAGGCTGCAGGCTGAGTTATACAGGGAACTCTGAGTATCACTCATGTATTATAAGGGATAATGTACCCCCAACTGTAAATGATAAGGATATTAGAAGTCACTGAGGGTTTGTTCTGTGACCATATAAAGGCACAAGGCTGCAGGCTGAGTTATACAGGGAACTCTGAGTATCACTCATGTATTATAAGGGACAATATACCCCCTACTGTAAATGTTAAGGATTTTAGACTCTGTGTATTAGTGAAGGGCGAATCTGGGCCATTTTGCATCACCGAATAATTTGCGAAATGGCGGAAAAATTTGCGAAACGTTGAAAATTTGCGAAGCAATTTTTATGCGCATACCAATTTTGACGTGCAACAATTTTATTTTTTTTCAAGGCAGTTTTGAGAAAACATTTGCGGGGGCAAATCCATGGCCAACTAATTTATTCGCCCAACACTACTGAGCATCTCTCATGTATTATAAAGTATAATATACCCCCCTTACTGGCAATTTAGTGGGGTAAGGGGGAGAAAAATGCATATTCCAGAACCGGACAAGTTTTCAGACACAAGTCGCATATAATATTCTTTTTGTATATATTTTATTCTCTCACCGTTTCCCCTATAAAGTGATGTAGTGTTGGCATGAAAGGGTTAGTATTGTGCAGCCATAATGGATTTTATCAAATATGTTTTTTTTTTATCTTGTGCTTTTTTCATCTCCTGTAATTCCAGAGTCACATCTTGCCTTTGAATCATTATTGTAATGTGGGCTAAATAACCCCCGAGAAAACCGTGCAGGCAGAGCACCGAGGTGTCCGTATACTGAGAAACAGGAGTGAGCAGCCGAGACACCGAGAGGCAGAGGCTTTGATGGCAGATAAGTGGCCATTAGCACATCTAATCGGCACCGTTCCTTTTTGAACTTACTTCTGAGATTTCAGCGGCAATAGCGATTGGACTTGGAAATCAGTCAAATGAGCACTGGGGGGGCCTCTGACATTGGCTTTAATGTAAACACAAGTGCAGTTTAATGAGAACCGCCACGCAGACTCATATTTGTACTTAATTTACCTTTATATATTGCAGTTTTCTACCTTCTACCAATGATAATGAGGCCCTGGTAAAACTACCTGCTCAATCTATGAAATCTCTGGCCAGAAATAGCCGCTAATGAGAAGTGAGGCCACACAGTATGGGGGTAATGTATAGAAAGGCCAATCTACAAGGGTTAATGTACAGAAAACGAGGCTTTAGGAAACTTTGCATGGAATGTACTTTTATAAGTTTATAGCACTTAGACTTTGGGGGTCACTGAAGTGCCTGTGATAACTGCTCCTATGTGTCCCGACTTCTGAGATATCAAGATATTGCAGATCAGACCTTCTCCTTACTAGAGCACAAAGGCCAATATTCTTGCACCCAATTATCAATGCACCATACTGAGGGAGGTATTTTGCCTATAGGTTCAAGGAAACCCAATCTTCATCTTTTAACAGGCCAAATAGTGCCTTTTACATCCCCTAGTTCCCTGTTATAGGCTCTGTGGACCTCCTCCTCTACTAGAACTGTCATGGGTAAGTGGTCTCCAACTAAGGTTGTCACTTTTCCAAGAACTCTGCGCAGGAGCCTGAACGGATGACTTCGGGGTGGAGTGCGTGACATCAGGGGTGGGTGAAGCTTTGGGGTTGGTCTATTGCATTAGGGGGCAGGGTTATGATGTGGCGATCAGTGATTGGCTAAAATCTATGCCATTGACATGTCCTGTCCAGATTTTCTAAATTGGAAATCCAGACACACAGTTTTCACCTGGACAGCCCTTCCAAAAACCGACTGTCCAGGTGAAAATTGGATAGGTGGCAACTCTATCCCCGACCAATGGCTCACAAGCAACATGTTCCTCACCTTCCCCTTTGATATCGCTCCCAGTGGTCTCAAAACAGGTGTTTATATTTGAACTCTTGGCTTGGAGACAAGTTTTGGTTGTATAAAAACCAGTTGTACTGTCAAACAGAGCCTTCTGTAGGCTGCCAGTCCTTATAGGGGCTACCAAAGTAGACAATCACAGCCCTTATTTGGCACCCAAAGGAACATTTTTCATGCTTGTGTTGCTCCCCAGCTCTGTTTACATTTATGTGTGGCTCATGGGTAAAAAAAAGTTGGGGACCCCTCTTCAAGGGCAGTGCTGTCCAAGATATTCAAGGCTGTGAGCCATTTATCCGTTATTTTATATGAATGGAAGGTTGGATTGTATAATACAATGATGTCATAAAAATACAGCTATAGAGATCTTGGGCATAAATATCTCTTAAAGGATAACATCCTACAGACCTCCAGTTGAACAGCCCTGTGCAGGGACTTTTACATTAGAAACTGGAGGGAGCGCCAGCAGAGTTCTAGCTACTCTACTCCTATCTATCACACGGAGTGTGATCTTAGGTAGAGTATATTCTTACAACTTACAAGCACCCGACTTAACCTAGGCTCCAAATTGTGACCCACCTGCCTACCCAAGGGGAATCGAGGAAGAACTCCAATTCCTAAACTGCCAGGAACATACTTTCATACAGGAAAGGGAAACAGCTTCCCATTTCTAACTAAGGACTACACTTAGGTGTCCAAGACACTAAATTAGGGCCCACTTAGCTGGCTAAAATTTAAGGTTGCCATCTGCTCATTTTCCAGATTAGGAAAACTGGGCAGGTCTCTCTAGACTTACATAATCATACAATTACCAATCAGTGATTGCTGCTTCATAGTTTTGCCCCTGTGATGCAATCACCCACTCCATTACATCACAACCACACCCCTATCAGGAAGCTGGAAAGGTGGCAACCCTACCAAAACTTTGGGGGACTGTCTGAATAAAGGGTAAACAAACCAGTCCTCTACACATGGTAAAACACTTGGGCAAATGGGAAATATTTTCCTACATGTAGGTAACTGACTGGGGACTTCCTGAACAGTAGGGAGAAGTTAGCACTATGGGCCCCTTACAAGTACAACCAAATAAGCACATCCAGCAGGTAAAAGCAGGTCCTACTGGTTTCTGCCAGACCCTCCCATCAACATTTCTCTTCTTCCCTTATTGTTCAAAATGAAACCAACCCATCAACCAATTCCTTTTATAAGAATATATACAATTTATCGATGAACGAAAGGAGAGCACTCACCCGCAGATTAACTGCTGATAATTATTCACACTGCTTAAAGGAACAGTAACGTCAAAAAATAAAAGTGTTTTAAAGTAATGAAAATATAATGCAGTGTTGCCCTGCACTGGTAAAGCTGATGAGTTTGCTTCAGAAACACTACTATAGTTTATATAAATAAGCTGCTGTGTAGCCATGTGGGCAGCCATTCAAAGGAGAAAAGGCTCATGTTACACAGCAGATAGCAAATAAGCTCTGTCTGTCTAATGGTGTTATCTGTTATCCATTAGTTAACCTGTGCCATATAGCCGTTTTTCAATTTCCGCCATTGCTACGCAGCAGTTGGTTTATATGAACTATAGTAGTGTTTCTGAAGCAAACACATCAGTTTTACCAGTGCAGGGAAACACTATATGATATTTTCATTACATCAGTTTTACCAGTGCAGGGAAACACTATATGATATTTTCATTACTTTAAAACACTTACATTTTTTGGTGTTACTGTTCCTTTAACACAACATGTTTCAGGCTACTGGTGCCCTTTCTCATGAAAGGGCACCAGTAGCCCGAAACATGTTGTGTTAAGAAATGTGAATAATAAATAATTATCAGCAGTTAATCTGCGGGTGAGTGCTCTCCCTTCGTTCATCGATAAAGTGGATAATTCTGGATGTTTGGCACATCCGTGTGAAAGGAGTGATGCATTTCACACCATTAATAGGCTGAGAGCGGATCTTCACAGTTGTATAAAGAATATATACAAGTCTATTTAGTACTATTTGACTGTACTGTATATATCTAAACAATATCTAAATAAAACCTTTCGGAAGTGTTTAAAGCAAGGAGCAAGTTAGCAATATATTTGCTCGCTGCTCTATAAAATCCCATTATACTATCAGACTGTTCCAATTATAAGCGCCGTGGTTTTCGTTATCAATAGATAATTGCGGGTCTTTTATATACAGCGGAGGGGGAAATGAGGTAGGTGTGTGTTTCACACAATGTGATAATCATGAACTCCACCTGATTACCAGTAACACAAGGCATTTTATTCCTCATTTAATATTTATCTGACTTACTTAGAAAAAGGCAATTTTCCACCCCGACGGCTACATTATTTTTTTTCAGCCATTGAGTGGTTTACAAAAAATCGTAATGAAGATTATACAGAGTTTGATTCAATAAAGTGGAAGAGAGAGCGTGTTCTCATCTGAAATGGTAAGAATATCATTAGAGCGTTACAAGGGCGTAAGGAAAGAACGTGCCCATTGCAAAGAGATGAAATGAATACCCATAATCCCTAGGCCTCCAGTGTCGCCTATTAAGGAATTTCATCTTTACACTTGTGCCGCGGTCGGTTATGTAATATTCAGGAAGAAAAAATTGAACTTCAGTAATAACAAGCGGGTGGTGCCTGGAACATGGTGTTCCTTTTAGATAGATGAGTTGGCCTTCATTGTTTCAATTATGCCAAGTGATACATTCAAATATGATTGATTTGTTCATGGAGGGGGGGGGTCTGCAATCAGTGATTTATATGAACCACACATTACATAGTATTTCATAGTACAGGTATGGGACATGGTATCCAGAATGACCGAATAACTGATATTGGGATCTTCATACCTGGAAAATCATGGAAACATGAAATAAACCCAATAGGCTGGTTTTGCCTCCAGTAAGGATTAATTATATCTTAGTTGGGATCAAGTACAAGCTACTGTTTTATTATTACACAGAAAAAGGAAATCTTTTTTAAAATTTGGATTATTTGATTATAATGGAGTCTATGGGAGACAGCCTTTCCGTAATTTGGAGCTTTCTGGATAATGGGTTTCCATATAATGGATCCCATACCCGTACTTGCTCATATAGAACTCAGAGTTACTGCAGTGGAAAATGGCAATGGGACATCACGTCATATTTTTCTGAGGCTGGTGCCTCCCTGCCTGGTTGCATTACTCTATGTTAAAAAGTATCTGGACACCCTTTCTTTAAGGAACGGTAACCCTAAAAAGTGTTGCCCTGCACTGATAAAACTGATCTGTCTGCTTCAGAAACACTACTATAGTTCATATAAACAAGCAGCTGAGTAGCAATGGCGGAAATTGAAAAAAGTCTATATGGCACAGGTTAAATAGTGGATAACAGATAACACCATTATGTTCTACAGAGCTTATCTGCTATCTGCTGTGTAACCTGAGCCTTTTCTCCTTTGAATGACTGCCCCCATTGCTACACAGAAGCTTATTAATATAAATAATAGTAGTGTTTCTGAAGCAAACACACCAGTTTTACCAGTGCAGGGCAACACTGTATTATATTTTTATTACTTTAAAACAATTTCATTTTTTGATGTTACTGGTCCTTTAAGTCACACCCATCATTGTTGACTTAGGTGCCATGACATCACACAGTGACATTCAAATCCCGTTTTGAGCCTAAAAACTATAGGCCAGTTAGTCTGACGTCAGTGGTAGGAAAGCTTTTCAAAGGGTTAATAAAGAAAAAGATACTGGACCTCATAGCAAATCATAATACTATGAGTTTGTGCCAGCATGGTTTTATGCATAATAGATCTTGCCAGACTAACTTAATTGTTTTTATGAGAAGGTGAGCAGAGACCTAGTTCTGGGATGGCAGTGGATGTGATTTACTTAGACTTTGCTAAAGCATTTGACACAGTGCCACACAGAAGGTTACTGGTTAAATTAAGGAATGTTGGCCTGGAACATAGTATTTGTACCTGGATAGAGAACTGGCTAAAAGATAGACTACAAAGAGTGGTGGGAAATGGAACATTTTCTAATTGGACCAGTGTTGTTAGTGGAGTACCGCAGGGCTCTGTACTAGGTCCCTTGCTTTTCAACTTGTTTATTAATGACCTGGAGGTGGCCATTGAAAGTACTGTTTCTATTTTTGCAGATGATACTAAATTGTGCAGAACTATAGGTTCCATGCAGGATGCTGCCACTTTGCACAGTGATTTGTCTAAGTTGGAAAACTGGGCAGCAAACTGGAAAATGAGGTTCAATGTTGATAAATGCAGGTTATACACTTTGGCAAAAATAATATAAATGCAAGTTATACACTAAGGGGCAGATTTATCAAGGGTTGAAGTGAAAATTTGAATTTTTTAATTTGAATTTTGAGGTAATTTTAGTGTACTTCGACTAGGGAATAGTCCAAATTCGAATCAAATTTGAAAAAAATTTAAAAGTTCGAATATCGAGATTTACTGTCTCTAAAAATTTGACTTTGAATATTTGCCATCTAAAAACTGCTGAATTGCTGTTTTAGCCTATGGGGGACCTCCTACAACTTATTTGGAGTCTTTGGTGGACTCACTTTGATTCGAATTCGATCGCATACGAATACAGCCTATTTACCTAACGTTAAAAAAATCGTTTGTTTTTTTTAATACATTTCGGTTGGTCATTTTTTTTAGAATTTCGAGGTGATGGGAGAGAGAGAGAGAAAGAGAGAGAAAGAAAGAGAAAGAGAGAGAGAGAGAGAGAGAGAGAGAGAGAGAGAGCTGTGACACTTGGTCCAGCTTGGGCTGATTTTATATTAATCCCGTTGGCCTTGGAACCGGACCTGCAAGTATCCATATACTTTTGGCTTTGTAGTATATCTCAGGTTTCTTCTTCTTGCCAGTACACTTGTCCTACAAGCTAATCCTCCCCTGTTGTGGATTTTTTTTTATATAGAATAGAGTTCTCCAATTTCAAGGCATAAGCCCACTATTAAATCATTGGTTACCATGGTTACATAGTCTGCCGTATTTGGGGCTTTATACCTACTAGTTTAATGGAACTTTGCGTAAGGATGAGATTCCAACTGTTTCTTCTATTTTCAGACAGAGTAGTCCTTTATTTCACTAGGGACTAATCATTTTCTCCAGTCTACATTGGGTTGAAATCGGAGAAAGGATCATTCATTTATCAATAAATACGACGTATATCTCTATAGAGAGATGTGAATTTCAATCTGTTGATGGACTTCAAGGGGTGATTCACCTTTCAGTTAACTTTTAGTATGTTATACAATGGCTAATTCTAAGCAATATTTCAACTGGCCTTCGTTTTTTCTTTTTTATAGATTTTAATTATTTCCCTTCTTTTTCCGACTCTTTCCAGCTTTCAAATAGGGGTCACTGACCCCATCTAAAAAAAATGCTCTGTAAGGCTACACATGTATTGTTATTAATACTTTTTATTCCTCATCTTTCTATTCAGGCCTCTCCTATTCTTATTCCAGTCTCTTATTCAAAACAACGTATGGTTGCTAGGGTAATTAGGATCCTAGCAACCAGATGATTGCCATTGGAGAGCTGCTGAATAAAAAGCTAAATAACTTAAAAAAACACAAATAATAAAAAGTCAAAACCAATTGTAAATTGTCTCAGAATATCCCTCTCTACATCCTACTAAGGGGCAGATTTATCAAGGGTCGAATTTAGAGATCATGGGAGTTTATGAAAACTCTCGAAAAAAAGACCAATCGAAATTTATCAAAAAAAAAAAATCTAATTTTTCAAACTTGGGTAAATGGGATGGACCTGCAAACACAAATCGAATTGAATCAAATTCGATTTGCGTTTTTTCTCTGAAAAAAACTTGATTTTCAGGAAGGCTGAAAACAACTCTAAATTGATGGCAGGACATGCCCCATAGGCTTAGGGCTCTTACACATGGGCAATTTTTACTGCTCTCCCTGCGTTTTCGCTTTCTTCCGTTCAGCCGCAGGAGTGCGCAGGAGTAGACGCACTCAATCATTGTGAAGGGGGCTGTACTCCCACAGACGCATGTTTGCGCTGAACGCTGATAAAATGCAACATTCTGCGTTTAGTGCTTACATGTGTCTGTGTGAGTACAGCCCCCTTCACAATAATTGAGTTATTGCGCTCCTACGCTCCACTGCGGCTGAACGGAAGAAAGCGAAACGCAGGGGACCGCAGGAAAAACCGCCCGTATGTAAGAGCCCTAAAACAGCAATTCGGCAGGTTTAAGGTGGCGAATAGTCAGTTCAAATTCTTAAAGGGCTAGTACATGGTACATTTCGAAAATCAAATTCGAATTTTTAAAAAAAAAAACTTGAAACTCAAAATTTGAAATTCGAAATTCATATTTTCACTTTAAACCTTGATAAATCTGCCCCCAAATGCTAATTTAAAGGTGAACAACCCCTTTAAAGCTATGTTCTCCCTTTGATGAATATGGCCCATACAGTGGAGATACCAGTCCCCATCTGTCTGTATTTCATATTACATAAAACAGGGGGGTGATTGTAACCATCTATTTAGTGTACTTTCTCTTTAACATTACAGGCACCTGGTCTGTATTATCAAACCAAACTAAAAAGAGTCAAAGGGCAAGTATTAGTTACAGGCCACCTGTATAAACTAAGCAGACGATAGCAAGCAAATTAGCAGTGGGTCACTGTAAATTCAATATAAGCTTACTAATGGAAAAAGCTTATTAGCATAGTGCTGCGGCCTCAGATTATGCTGCAGAGTTGACTAATGAATTCATTAAAGTCACAGCTTGTTTCAGTGCAAACAAATGTATGGCAGAGCTGATATGATCGCTGAAAGAAGCCGCACACCTGATACAAATGTTAGGCAGTCGCACTGCTGACAAAGCCCCGCACCAGACGCTGCTGACTTATCCTGCAGTTCGGAACTAACAAGCACTGAGCAGGGAACGGAATTATTTTAATTTTATTCAGTAATAAAAATATGTATTGTGCATTTGTTTAACAGATTTTTTTTTTAACGCACAGCACAATTTTCTGCAAACAGTTTGGATTCCCCCGAGGCTCTTATTCTACAGAAGCACAAACATTAAAGTTTTTCCCATGATCAACACTAGTTTCCTTTTGTTTTGACAGTTTGAAAAAAGCAGGGCTCCACTATGAATTAAATTTATATTGGGTTGTTCACCTGTGAGTTAGCTGGTGATATAGAGAGTGTTATTCTGAGACAATTTGCAATTGGTTTTCCTTTTTTATTATTTGTGGTTCTTGAGTTATTTAGCTTTTTATTCAGCAGCTCTTCAGTTTGTAATTTCAGCAATCTGGTTACTAGGGTCTGAATTCCCCTAGCAACCCTGCATTAATATGAATAAGAGACTGGAATATGAATAGGAGAGGCCTGAATAGAAAGATGAGGAATAAAAAGTAGCAACAACAATACATTTGTAGCCTTACAGATAGTGATGAGTGAATATATTCGCCAGGCATAGATTCGTGGCGAACTTCGCCACCTGCAAATATTTTCATGAAACTGCAGCAAAAATTTACCAAGGAAAAATTTGCAGCAATAAAAAAGTTGTGTGTGTAAGAAT
Organism: Xenopus laevis; assembly: GCF_017654675.1. Taxonomy (NCBI): domain Eukaryota; kingdom Metazoa; phylum Chordata; class Amphibia; order Anura; family Pipidae; genus Xenopus; species Xenopus laevis. The sequence continues at coordinate 222,147,361 of NC_054371.1, forward strand.
TGTGGAGCGGAAAAATGTTTTCAACCCCATTGACTTTAATGCAAAAAAGTTGCATGAGAAATTTTTTTTGATGCCGATTGACTTTAATGCATTGGGAGTGAGAAAAAATTGTCAAGCGCGAAAAAATTGACGAGCTTAAAAAAAGCTTAAAAAAATTTTGATGCCCATTGACCAATGTATTTCGAGAATTCCATTTTGATAATTTTTTCTGAGTTTCGCAAATTCAAAAACTATGAAAAATAAATATTGAAGACCAATGTGCCAATATGCCTAATGGGCACTAATGTTGGGTGATAAGGCCTGGCTCATAGTCAAGGTTTTAATTCATCCTACGGGGGGGTCTGTTGGGTTGAGAAATTTTTCATTAGGGACATAATAGCCAGGGAGATCACTTGATATTTGATAAACCCTAGCAAAAAACATTTCTTTGGCTTTCCACCCAAGAGTCCCATGTCACAATTGTTTATCCCTGTGCCCTTGTATATTTTGTATAGTGGGCCTAGTGGCCTCAAAAGGCTTTTGAGGCCACCAAATGGCTTGGAGGCAAGTTTTGGTTGTATAAAAACCAGTTGTACTGCCAAACAAAGTCTCCTGTAGGCTGCCAGTCCACAAAGGGACTACCAAATAGCCAATCACAGCTCTTATTTGGCATCCACAGGAAAGTTTTGCATGCTTACTTCTCATGAGGCTCATGGGTAAAAAAAATGTTAGAGACCCCTGAGCTAGAGGGTCTGCTCCATTATAGTCTGCACAGACAGTAGAGGGTTTCCATGTCTCTATATTATCTCCTACTGTTATGATCCAGGCATCATGCCAAACACTGGACCAAGACCATTGCCAAACAGGAGGAATAGTCAGCTAAGTCTGGGGAAAATTATTGATTGTAAGATAATCAATGTTTTCCATTTCTCAGTTCAGTTTCTGCTCAGTTTCTCAGTTCAGGGACAGCTCTGTGGATTCCTTGGACAACATATTTGCTACTTTAATGGGCAACCTTGGCCCATTCCTTAGCAATCTTTATCAGTTAGAGCAGCATCTATCTAACTAGTTATACTCCCTTAGTCAAGTGGTTGATGTTACGTGGAGTTGAGTATAGGTCCTTCAGCAACCTGACACCTACTTGGTATGGGGTGAGATAACAGGTTGAAGTGCAGCATAAATCAGATTCTGGAGAAGGTGCTTATTTTTGAAATCCAGGCTTGGAGACAAATTTTGGTTGCATAAAAAACAGGTGCACTGCCAAACAGAGTCTCCTGTGGGTTACCAATTCACATGGGGGCTACCAATTAGCCAATCACAGCCCAAATTTGGCACTCGCAGGAATGTGTTGCATGCTTGCTTCTCAACTCATTTTACATTTGAATGAGGCTCACTGGTAAACAAAATGTTGGGGACGCCTGAGCTAGAGGGTCTGCTCCCTCTGTTGTATTATCACTGCTCATTGCTCTGTCTCATAGTAACATTATCAGACAGATTGCTGGCAGAGATCATTGGCATGGGGTATCAGTCATTATTAACTTGGCCAAGCCTTCAACAGGGTTTTGATGCTCATATTGATTTCTACTGACAAAATGATGGCATTTTATTCCTCTTTAGTACAACTGATTAATGGGTACTGAAGTAACAAACGTCTGCAATGTTCCATGACTAAATCTCAAAGAAAACAAAATAATCTCAGGCAAAGACGGTGAAACGGTTTTAAACAAGCATGGCACTATGAGAGCTTTCAAGCACGGGAGGTGAAATTCATTGCAGTAATACAGCATATCTATGTTTGAACACATTCTGGTTTGTATTGTGCACCTTCTCTGATTCTCAAGCCCAGTGTTGTCCCAGATTCATCATGTCACAATAATGTGGATGTTGTTAACATATTGTGTTGACTGAAATCTGCAAATAAAGTAAAGTATCTTATCTCCGAATGTATAGAACAGAAAGTTTCAGCCTCAAATCAAAGGCTGTCTGCATCCTCAGCCAAGTAGCACCTAGGAGTAGTCACTCTTTGATCTGCAGATTCTCAGACAATTATGTCCCAGATTTATTTAGACAGGGTGCATAGCAGTCACGCATCTGTTTCAGCTTGACACTTGAACATATCCCAATCATTTTTTTGAGCTATCAGACAATAATGTCTTAGGGGTGTATTCATTAACATTGGAGACAAAAATCAACAGTAATGTGGCTCATAGCAACCAATCAGCAATTCGATTTTAACACCTACAGGTTAGAAAACAAAAGCAAAGATCTGACTGGTTGCTATGAACAACATCACAGGTAATGTTTGTCTCCAATGTTACTAAATACATCCCACAGAGCTGTAGGTGATGTGAAAAGGCAGCTTCCCGATTATGTAGAGTGCAACCTGTGCCCGGCGGGAGATACATATTCTTACTGGTCATGGAGTGTTATGGGTAGGGATGCACCGAATCCACTATTTGGGATTCTGCCGAATCCCCGAATCTTTGGTGAAAGATTTGGCCGAATACCAAACCAAATCCTAATTTGCATATGCAAATTAGGGGCAGGAAAGGAAAAAGCGGAAAAAATTATTTTCCTAAACATCCCTAATTTACATATGCAAATTAGGATTCGGTTCGGCGAGGCACAAGGATTCGGCCAAATCCGAATCCTGCTGAAAAAGGCCGAATCTTGGCCGAATCCGGAACCGAATCCTGGATTCGTGCATCCCTAGTTACGGGTAATCCCTATTCTATGCAATAAATTCTGTGTATATAAAATATAATGTGGTGCTCTATCTGGAAAGTCTACTGCTCAAGGATTTCATAAATTGCTAGGAAACAAGGTAATTCTTTTTGTTTTATTGAGATGTGGAGTGTGGAGATCTCAATAAATCGTAAAAAGGCTTTAGCACAATTGCTGCTGAATTTCCTGTAAAGGGGATCCCATATATAGAATCCCATAGAGCTTTCTCATTGGACTCCACTCCAAGAATGAGGTGATTGTTGCAGGGTGGCCTGAGACAGGAGGCCTAAATAAGGAGAAGCCAAGACCCAAAGGTTGGATGAGAGGGACCCTGTGAATAAGTCTTTTAGCCAAAGAACTACTATTATAGCACACTCAAAGAGCTTAGAATAAACAGTGCAAAATAGTAAGAGCAGTGCACTCCAAGGTGGCGATTTGGGTTTGTTCCCCAGGTGACACCCATCATTATTTAGGACCCATGTTAGTGTAAATTCCTTTGAATTAGCACTGAAAGATCCTGGCATTCTGGGGACAAGTGTCTGGTGAGATGTGACAAGCCTGTGGTCTGCAGTAAATATTTCTTGAAAAGCTTTTATTTAGCATTTTTGAATTAAGAGTACAGAGAGAAAAATAGAAGTTGTCTTACATTTCAGTTTAGTATACATTCAATGAACAAAATGCAAAGCATGCACCATGGGTAAAGGTCAAAATAATTTAGAGACACTAGACCGATCAGAGTATAATTTCCTAGGGTAGACAACCACACTTACTCCAAGTCTGTTGCCGTATTAGCCAAATCTAGCCAAGAATGTATCTAGACACCCCCTTTTGCAGAAGGAAAAATTCATTTATGGACTTTTTCTATGAAGTCACTGTTGGCGGCCTGGTGGCCTATCAGGTTAGCAGTATGGCTTTTATAGCATAGTATAGCATTTGCATGTACAACAGTCACTGATATGACTTGAGGGTAATTGGGTCTGTGTGCCCTATCAGGCACAGTTCTGGATATCATATGTTAAGGAGGGCTAAATTGGTTTGTATGATATCTAGAAATGAGGCCCAAAAATGCAGGATATGAGGACATTCCCAAATAAACATGATATAGATTTCCCACCTTTACTATTTTGGGAGAGTCCAGCTGAGAGAAAAAGTGTCATGGAGCAAATGCTTTACCTGGAGAAAAACAGTAAGTAAATCATGTCGGTAGGGGTATGGAATATATGGTGCTTTATTGGTACTTTTTTTTTCATAATTAGCGTTTCTATTTAGGCTGTTTTAAGCCTACAGGTTAAATTTTGTCTGCTTGTTGGGGTCACTAACCCCAGAAACGCAAACCATTCACTGTGACCTCTACATGGCCTCTACTTTTCATGGCCTCTACTTTTCATCCATTCTGATTTCATAGTGGCTCCCTGAATGCTAGGGTAATTAACCTCTAGCAGCCCTATAATATTTTTAAATTTCCAGCCGAAGAGCTGCAGAGCAATAATGGTGAATAATTCAAAAAAGAAAATACCCAAATGATCACCAGTTGCACATTGTCTTAGTATCCTGCTGTCTACGCCACACAAAAAGGCCAATTTTAGGGTGAACAACCTCTTTAAGGCAGTTCATTGTGGATCATTCATGATTGGGGTGCAGCACCAAAAATAAGGTTCTGTTGAGCTTAGATTATCTTCCACAACCCCTATATGTTAGGGGTCATTTTCCAAGATCATGAAGAGAAGTGCAAGAGCACGAGGAGGTGCAAAAAATGCCCCTTAGTCCTCTTTTAAAGAGCAATTCTGTCCTGTCTGGATTTTCCTGCATAGGGCAGACAGTAAGTATACAGCCCCAAAGTCCAGAGTGCCCTAGCTCATGACTTGTGGCTTCTGACTTATGTGCAAGTTAAGGAGTTGGAACATCCTGAATACATGGCTACCAAACACAGACAGTCTTGTATTCATTGAGTTTACATAGGCCTCTGCTCTCCATTTGGGGACCTGCATCAATTCATCTACATGCAGCACAAGATGCAAAGTGCAAAAAACATATGGTGGATTGTGCCCATGGTTTGCAATTTGCACCCTACTTTGCACCCACTTGATGCCCCCCATTGTGTTAGTGTTCATTTTGGGATAAGCTGGTAAATTAAGACCGCACTGAAGAACTGCAGAAAAGTCTAATGCAGATGAGAAAGACAAAATGAATATACTGCAATATCATAAATAAATTTATAAAACAATTTGAGCAAACATTAAATTCTCATTAGGGACGTTATTATAGGAAGATGCATTAATCAGGCAGTCCTTAAAAAGACTAATCAGTTATAGCTCAGCAAGATACAATTAATACACAGTAAATACTAAACATAATCAACGTTATAATAATTAGCTCTACATCTCCCGTCTGAGGGCTAAAGAATGACGACGACCTTGGTTTCAGCGTCTTTAAGGTTCCATTCCCCCTCCACTTACCTTTTAAAAAACATTTAGCCATAAGTGAAATCATTCAAACGCCATTTAATTGGGTAATATCAGAAAATCACATCAAAGTGAAAGTTAATTGAGAAAGTAGCTAATATTCCCCTTACAGAGCGGATTCATAACAACTTTCGGTACAAATGCAAAACAGACACTCAATGCTCAATTTGCCTTTTTTATTTTTATTTTTCTGGGAAAGAAAAGAAAGAAAATTTGAAATTGCTCTTAGAAAAAACCAAATCCAATTCCAAGCCCTATCTCCATCATAACAGTGTGAATACTGCCCTGGACTGACTTCTTGGCTAAAAATACACCATGTGCCCATCTAGAAATGAGGTCAGAAGATACAATTTGAATCACAGGCTAAAGCCATAAAAAAATGAGTTGGCAGTTTCCAAGCAAATCACCTGAGGGTCAATGTGAGTCACTGTAGAAATCTATTTCAATTGACCTGGAGATTGATTCTAATTCTAGGAATGGCTCTGATTGTTGTTAATTATAAACCAGAATAAGTCCCCTACCTGTGAACATGAGAAACTAGGTCCAGTGCTCCTATTGGCTACTACAGGTTGCTTCCCTGTGAAAGTTCTGTTGACTCTACTGACTACATGTTGGCCCTACTGATTACAGGTTGGCCTAGTCCTGTGATTGATTTGATTGGCTACAAGTTCGTCCAGACCTTGAATATTTAATGCTTTGATTTGTTACATGTTGTCATGTGACAATTCTCCTGCTATTATTGGCTACATGATCTGTCCTCACCCACTTCATAGTTAGTTACATACAGTAAAATGAAATAGCACATATAGAGCAGTACATCATTTGAGCAACTTATGGCTGAACCAGCTCCTTATCTCTCCTCAGTCTCACCCTATCTCATATCAGATGGTCTAAATTTCACATTTACCCCAACAGGTATGGTGGAGCCATGTGAAAATGGATCTAGACTTTGCCTTGGTCTAGATCAGAGGTGCCTATTTGTTTTTACCTGTGAGCCACATACAAATGTAAAAAGAGTTGGGGAGCAACATAAGCATGAAAAAAGTCCATTAGGTGCCAGATAAGGGTTGCGATTGGTTAACTGGTAGCCCTATGTGAACTAACAGCCTGCAGGTGGCTCTGTTTGGCTGTACATCTGTTTTTTTATACAACCAAAACTCGCTCCCAATCCTAGAATTCAAAAATAAGCACCTGCTTTGAGGCCACTGGGGGCAACATCCAAGGGGCTGGTGAGCAACATGTTGCTCATGAACCACTAGTTGGGGACCACTGCAATAGACAGCAAGGTTGGTCATTTATGACCACAAGTGCAGTATGCAGAGTACAACTTTTAGACACAAGTAAGCTGTATTTTTTACCCACAATCCAGCATTGCAGCTGTGAAGGGAAGATGTGTCTGAAGCTGTTGTTGTATCCACCACATCACAATGTGCCTCAGTTGGGGGAATTTAATCATTTTTGGAGCTTAGTCAAAAAATTATGTCCCGAGCAATTCTTTTGTTGCAATAGAGAACATAGAGAAAGTATCCCTCTGAATTGGGGCAGCAACCCAGGCACAAACCACTATATTATGGTATTATAAACCAACTCTACCTGCAGCATGAAATGTACATGAAGTCAGGAGTCAGGATGAATTATTAACCAAGCTTTTGTATTCGTGGGTGTCACCTGTCATTTCTGTTTGGCAGTTGATGGCATATTGTTATTCCTATCCAAAAATATTTGTTTTAGACTTTCATCACTTTTTCTTTCCCTCCATGTCACCTTTGGCCTAGTCAATATGAGAAGGTGCTATAGGATAGGATTCCATTTAACAGTCTCTCTCGTATTAATAATCATTACATGATGAATGTGGCATAGGCAGTCACACCATCATACACATACGGGCAGGTCCTATACATATCTCTGTCTCTCTTGTTATCCTGGCTGACATCAACCAGCAAAAGCATCACAAGTAAAGGAACTAGGATTAGGCATACATAAGGATGATTGGGGATCACAGGTACCACAGAATTACTACCACAACAGTAATTAGAGGGTTTCCTTATGTCAATGAGCATGTTTGCAACTATCCATCAGAGTTGGGCAGGTGTAACTGCACTCACCACAACTAATTACTTGATAAATTGGTAACCCCTGTGAATTCAGCTTTCTTGTCCGTTAATATTTGTCTGTCTGGCCAGTTCCAATTGGCTAATGTTGGCCTGCACAAAGCAACCAGACAGTATGTGTTTGGAAAAAGCACCATGACTCAGAGAGCTGAAAGACTTACCCCCAAATGTAATAAAAAGGAACTAAGTTTGCCCAGTAGCAGTAAACCATAGCAGCCAATAAGATGATTGCTTTTTAACAGGTGACCAGTAAATTCTACCTGCTGATTGGTTGCTATGAGTTACTGCTCCTGGGCAAACTTAGTGTCTTTTATTACATAACCCCCATAGAGTGCAGTCATGGGCAGTCAGCTGAGCACAGGCACATATAGAGTAGTACATCATTTGATCAGGTCATGGCTGAACCAGCTTCTTATCTCTCCTCACCCTATCCCATGTCAGTTGGTCTGAATCTCACATATACCCCACCAGATATGAGGAAATGGTGTGGTGGAGCCTTGGTCTAGAGCAGGGGTCCCCAACCTTTTTTTTACCCATGAATCACATTCAACTGTAAAAAGAGTTGGGGAGCAACAGAAGCATGAAAGAAAGTCCATGGGGGTGCCAAATAAGAGCTGTGTTTGTGTATTTGGTAGCCCCTATGTCAGAAACGGAACTAGAGGGGGGCGGGCCCTGGCGCAGGATGCGCAGCCGGGCCCCCTGCCCCCCTCCGTAAACCCGGAACTGGCCTGGATATGCGCGCGGACTGCCGGGGGGCCCTGAGGGGGTGCGGGCCCTGGCCCGCTCGCACCCCCTGCTCCCCCGGTAGTTCCGCCCCTGCCCTATGTGGACTGGCAGTCTACAAGAGGCTCTATTTGGAAGTGCATCTGGCTTTTATGCAACCAAAAAAGAATTTAAAAAAAAGCACCTGCTTTGAGGCCACTGGTAGCAACATGTCGCTCACAAGCCACTGGTTAAGCATCACTAGTCTTATTTTGGTTGCCCTTCCAGTAGGGCAAATTGAGACAAGACAAGGTAAGCATAGTTAGTATTTTTAGATACAATTTTCTCCCTAAATCATCCTGCCAAAGTTAGCCAGAATAGGTGTCAAATCATGGGGCATAACCATGAGATTAGGTGTGTACTGGAAAGAGTGATTGAACCCTAAAGTTGGCTTTTAGCTTTCTCGAAGATAGAAATATATTTATACAATGTATATAAATTAGAGCAGGGGTCCCCAACTTTTTTTTACCCTTGAGCCTCATTTAAGTATAAAAAAAGTTCGGAGCAACAGAAGTCCGAAAACAATTCGGTAGAAAAATTGGTTATTTGTCAGCTCCTATGTCTATCGGCAGTTTGCAGGTGGGTCTATTTGGCAGTACACATGGTCTTTATGCCTCCAAAACTTGCCTTCAATTTATAAATACAAAAATAAGCACCTGCTTTGAGGCCACTGGGAGTAGCATCCAAGGGCTTGATGAGCAACATGTTGCTTGTGAGCCACTGTTTGGAGATCACTAAATTAGATGTATATTTCTTTATGTTAATGACCTGGAGGTGGGCATGGAAAGTACTGTTTCTATTTTTGCAGATGATACTAAATTGTGCAGAACTATAGGTTCCATGCAGGATGCTGCCACTTTGCAAAGTGATTTGTCTAAACTGGAAAACTGGGCAGCAAACTGGAAAATGAGGTTCAATGTTGATAAATGCAAGTTATGCACTTTAGCAAAAATAATATAAATGCAAGTTATACACTAAATGGCAATGTGTTGGGAGTTTCCTTAAATGAAAAGGATCTAGGGGTCTTTGTAGATAACACGTTGTCTAATTCTGGGCAGTGTCATTCTGTGGCTACTAAAGCAAATAAAGTTCTGTCTTGTATAAAAAAGGGCATTAACTCAAGGGATGAAAACATAATTTTGCCTCTTTATAGGTCCCTGGTAAGGCCTCATCTGGAGTATGGGGGCAGTTTTGGACTCCAGTCCTTAAGAGGGATATAAATGAGCTGGAGAGAGTGCAGAGACTAAGTGCAACTAAATTGGTTAGAGGGACGGAAGACTTAAATTATGAGGGTAGACTGTCAAGGTTGGGGTTGTTTTCTCTGGAAAAAAGGCGCTTGCGAGGGGACATGATTACACTTTACAAGTACATTAGAGGACATTATAGACAAATAACAGGGGACCTTTTTACACATAAAGTGGATCACCGTACCAGAGGCCTCCCCTTCAGACTAGAAGAAAAGAACTTTCATTTGAAGCAACGTAGGGGGTTCTTCACAGTCAGGACAGTGAGGTTGGGGAATGCACTGCCGGGTGATGTTGTGATGCTGATTCAGTTAATGACTATAAGAATGGCTTGGATGATTTTTTGGACAAACATAATATCAAAGGCTATTGTGATACTAAACTATATAGTTAGTATAGGTATGGGTATATAGCATTTAGTAGGGAGGGGTGTGTGTATGGATGCTGGGTTTTCATTTGGAGGGGTTGAACTTGATGGACTTTGTCTTTTTTCAACCCAATTTAACTATGTAACTATGTAACTATGTAACTATGTAACTATGTTCCAAGAAAGGACAATTACTGATCCAACATGAATTAGAACATCAGCTTCTGGATGGTATAAATGGTAAGTGCCTAATAGGTGTGTTATAAAGGAGCCCTGCAATGAATGCAATAATTAATGTGGTGTGATAATGAAAGAACAATTCATGCAGTCAACTGGGTATTGGACTGAAAGAATTGGACTCAAGAGTAAAGTAGACTGACTTTGGTCTCACTGCAGTTCTGCACCATAGGAACTTGTAATTCCAATGAAGGGCATAATCTGTAACCAAATAGTGTAATTACCAAATGCCGGTTGGTTTTATCTCTTTTTTTCCAGACGCCCAAGAAGTTATCTGAAGAAGCGCTTGGTGCTTTTTATTATGATAGAAAATTAAATAAATCTATTTTTATGGAGAAAACTGTATTAATTATCAGATCATCTGTACAGAATGCTTTATTTTCGGTCTATAAAAGCTAATAGCGTTTCAGGCATCATTTTTTTTTTTTCACAAGTGAAAAGTATAATAAAAATACATCTGCAGATTTATCATAATGGCAAAATATTCTTTCTTTGCCTGTTAGAGTGGAGGCACCAGCATGATGTCCAAACAACTGCTGCTGCAGTTACATACAAACACAGCCTTGCGCTCGGGGAGGTAAGTTTGCAGCTTCAGATATTAGGGCCGTGCTGGTTAAACACTGTCGTTTCTAGACATAAACATCTTTGTCTCTACGTGAGATGTTGCCTCATTTTTAACAAACTTAACTAAGCCTTTTTTTTGCACAGAAATGTTGGAAATCTGTCCTTTTTTGGAAAAGGAAAAGTGAGTAAAACAGGTTATCCATGTACAGATATTGCCACCCCATACAGGTATGAGATCCGTTATCCAGAAAGCTCCAAATTAAGGGAAGGCCATGTCTCATAGACACCCTTTTAAACAAATAATCAACATTTTAAAACATGATTTCCTTTTTCTCTGTAATAATAAAACAGTAGCTTGTACTTGATCCCACTAAAGATACAAATCATCCTTCTTGGAAGCAAAACAATCCTATCAGGTTCACTTCATATTTAAATTTAGTCGATTTAAGGTATGGAGATCTAAATTATGGAAAGACCCTTATCCGGAAAACCCTGGGTGTCGGAGCATTCTGGATAACAGGTCCCATACCTGTACAAGATGAGCAAATGTGCAAAAGTATCAGTAGTGCCAATTACACTCTTTGCAGATGTTGATGTCCTCAATGAAAACAGGGTGGATGGACCTCTAAAATCAGATTTTTCATGTTCATAAATGATTATTCTATATATCAAAGATCACTGTTACTGCTTCACATTGGTCACACGACAACATCTTTGTGTGAATGGCCAGCTGCACCCAAAGGAAACATAGTGGGCCTTTAGAGAGCTTACTAAAGATAGACCTTGAGGGCAAAAGAAGCCCAAGTGAAAGGGAAAGTTGCAGTTTACATACACATAGAAGACAGAAGGTTAGCAAAAAGGAAGTTAGAAGAGGGAATTTATGCAACCCTTGTACTAATTTAGTTGGTGGTCCAACACAGCAGTCTTCCTTAATAAAAGAACTTAACAGGTGCCTTACAGGTTGACAAGAAGGTGCTGGTAAAGAGCTACCCAACCAGTGTCTCGTGGGCAACATGTTGGTGACCAACCCCTTGTATGTTGCTCCCAGTTGCCTTAAAGCAGGTGCTTAATTTTGAATTCCAGGCTTGGAGGCAAGTTATGTTTGTATAATATTAGGTGTACTGTCAAACAGAGCCTCCAGTAGGCTGCCAGTCCACATAGGGGCAACCAAATAGCCAATGATGTCCTTTATTTGGCACCCCCAGGAACTTTTTCATGATTGTTTTGCTCCCCAACTCTTTTTTTCATTTGAATATGGCTAATGGGTTTAAAAGGCTGGGACCCCTGGAATAGACAATAGGAGGTTCATAGGAACCTCATGAAGGCTGTGACTACCAGCTTGAATGGAATTTCCCTTTGGTTGCCTTTTAGCATAGCAGTAAGCAGTTCAATATCAGTTTAAGGGCCATTTCCATCACACAACACAATTCTACATAAAACAAACTGGGGCCAACGGTGAGAATCTTCTTGATCTGGCAGCTGCTTATTAAAAGAGAGACTTCGCCCCTGAACATTGCTCTTCTCTCCAAAAATATGTCATATCAAACAGCCCATATCTAAAACAAAATCATGTAAATAAAGGCTTTATATGTAAAATATATTCGTCATTTTATTATCATCTATCCCTTGAGCATGAGTTATGACAACTGGCCCATACAGTTGCACAGTTCTGTATGAGGATTATAAACATATAATTGCCCTTTAATTAATAAGTGTTGATCCATTAAAGCCACAATGGAACAGAAAACATCTGCTAATGTGTGCTTTCTGAAACAACAGTAGCCACCTGGACAAACAGACAGGGCCCCAATCTTTCTAATTAATTGGAATGACACCAGTCAATAATAAATTGACTATTAAATTGGGGACAATAAGATTATTCACCAACTGGTCCAAGGGTAGACGTTGGCATGGTATCTACTGTATTGTATAGCAATAAAACATTCAAAAGCAATGGAGCAACTTTTCGTTGGATCATTTCTTCTTGTTTGACATAAAGGCAAAATTTTAGGGTAATCATTTTGTTCACTGGTGCCAAAAATATAAATGGATTAATCGCATCCTCGCTCATTAGCTGGAATTTACAGATGCAGCGTGTCCCGAACAATCTCTAATTAGCACATATAAAATATGATGAAATTTGACTTTGATGACAGTGTTTGGGCATTCTCTCAAACAAGTGCAGTACAACATTAACAGGCCCACGGATATACAGGACTCTTGAATTTCTAATGCGGCAATATTTTTTATTTGGGAAGCGTTAAGTGTGATATATTGGCTCGAAATGAGGATTTAAGTGACTTTAGTTTTCTTTTGAAAGATGTCATAATTTTCTATGTGAAATATACGTAACCGGCTGGGTGAAAAGGACCATAAATGAGATTCTTATGACTAATCCATTCTGATTAAAATGCATTCAACAAGAACACAATTTAACTTAAAAAATTAGCAGGGCAAGGGTGAGACTAAATGCAGTCCGGAACAAAGTGGGAAAAATTGACCGGTGCCAGAATTCAGTGGGGAGGGTGAAGGGGAGAACATTTTGGGGATGGAGAGAAGTGAGAGGAGATCTGAAGGGATGTGAAGGGAAGCTTGGACAAGACACAAGGCAGAAGCTGGGATACTGGGTGGAATAATGAGGAGGAAGAATAATGGAGTGCAACCATTTGTAGAGAAAACATTTGGGTTTGAATTTAAGACTGTCAGGTTCTGCTGGGATTTTTGGTTTGGTGTCTTGACCACTGGGCCAGGTGAGCAGCCTGCAGGGTTGCTCACTATATATTACTTGGCCTTTGCAGCCCCAACCCAGCAGCAGCCTGATTAGTTGCAGTCAGCCAATCAGGGCTGACTCTGCCCTATTTTAGGCCAGCCCTCCAAACACTCCTTGCCGGAGCATTATTGGCCTTACTAGTACTGTGGTAGCGCCCCTAGCTAGGTTGTTTCAGCTCTTGCCCTTTTCCCTGTGATTCTTTCTTGCCTAGATCTGCCTTGTCCTTCCCTGTTTTGCCTTGCTTATTTTGTCTGAACCCTTCCCTGTCTTGTCCTACCTTGTCCTGAACTTGGTCTTGTTTATTTTGCCCCGTTCTGCCTTGCCTTCCCCTTCCGGTTCTGCTCCAGTCCTGCCTTTAACCTTGGCTCGACCTTGCCCTGCCCTGCTTTCCTTATTATTCTGTATCTTGATCTGCTTTCACTCTAAACCTTTCCCTGCTTTGCCCACAGTGCCCCCTAGCTAATCCTTGACAAAGACTTGGTTGGGGCCTATCTGAACTGGTATGGTTTGGCCCCAGAACCTTCGGGAGAGCTAATCATTTTTTCATGCATTTATTAATATTACATGGCAATAAGGAACTCCACAAGATCCCCATATCAGTCATGCAGGTTCCAAGCAACATATACTTACACGATTAGGATCGGCATGGACATACTGTATAATAAGATATTTCAGTAGAAAGTGTTTGATGGCTGTACTGGCCCTACTTTTTTTGGGCCCATAGATTCTTTGGCAGACCCAATAGATTTTATCACATCGAGGGCTCAACATTACATCCAAAGGTGGCACCAGTCTGTGAAGACCTATAATGAACTGTTCTGATCTTGTACTGGGCTACTTACAGCAATAGGGGGGTTAATTGTCAGACCCAGTACACTCAGCACAAACAGTAATCCTGGAATTTATTTAAAGATGTAAAGAATCTTGGCACAAGAGGTTCTTAAAGAGCAGAACAACTAATGCCTAATAATATTAGTGGTAATTAGGTAATTGGCGAATTTGTCTGGTTTCGTTTCAGCAAAAAAATTGTGAATTTCCCGCAAAATTTGCGAAACTGCGAAAAATTTGCGAACCGCATTAAAGTCAATGACCATCAAAATTATTTTGACGTGAGTCAATTTCAACGCCAATTTTTGTATTATTTTATATTTTTATGTTTATTTTTTATATTTTTTAATATTTTTATTTTGTCCAAATGCATTAAAGTCAATGGGCATTCAAATAATTTTGCCGCGCGCCCAAATTCGCTGGAGAATTTTCTCCGCAGTTTCACGAGTTTATTCACCGGCGGCAAATTTATTTGCCCATCACTAGCAGTGATATGAAAAAAATTTAATTTAACATAAGCTTTATCTCATGAAATGGAGAGACTTTCTAAATATAATCAATTATAAATGCTCTACTGTTTCTACAATATTTAAATTAATCTTCACTGTCTCTATCCCACCAATCAGTCACTCTTCCTTCTTTCTGCATGCAGAAGTTGGGGTCAGATCTGATTGACAGGTAGGTCTAATACAGCTATAAGGGAGGTAGATGTATTAGAGCTTACTCAAATAACTGACTCCAGCACAAACAAAATTTAACAAAAGAACTGACTCTGACACACATCCTGTATGAAGAGAGAACAGGATTTCTGTCAGATCTGGTTATTTTCAAAGAGTGAGCTCTAATACATCTTCTAGGTAAAGGGTGCAACCCCCGCCCAAAAGGATGGATTAGACCTAACTGTCAATCAAAATCTGATTCCAACTCTTGCAAGAAGTGAGAATAAAGAGAGGCAGCTTGTGGATTGATTATATTAAAAAAACTTTTTTATTTCAATGAGATGAAGCTTACAGTATATTAAATCATTAAAATACGAATGATCGTCCTAACTCTCATAGTTACATAGTTACATAGTTAAATTGGGTTGAAAAAAGACAAAGTCCATCAAGTTCAACCCCTCCAAATGAAAACCCAGCATCCTTTCACCCCCCCCTCCCTTTTTTAAATTTAAAATTTTATTCCCCCATACCTATTTTAACTAAAAGAGTTTAGTATAAAAATTTCCCTTTTAATATTATGTCGGGGCCAAAAAAACATCCAAAGCCATTTTAAAAGCATTAACTAAATCGCCATCACAACATCACCCGGCGGCTTCCCAACCTCACTTCCGACGTAAGAACCCTCTAGTTGCTTAAAAAGTTTTTTTTTTCTACAAAAAGGGGTGGTTCCTTTTACTGCCCTTTATTAAAAAATCCCTTTTCCATTTTCTTTTTGTCCTCTTTTTCTGTAAAATTAATCATGGCCCGAAGCCCCCTTTTTTTCCGAAAAAAACCCCCCAAACCTTACAGTCCCCCTCAAATTTTTCTTCCTCCCTCTAAAATTTTTGGGCCCTTAGTCTCTGAAAAATCCTCCGTATTTTATCCCTCTTAAGGATTTGGATAAAACGCTGCTTTCTCCAGTTTGAGGCCCACCAGGGACCTAAAAAAAGGGGCCCCTAATTTTTTTTTTAAACCCTTTTATTTAATCCCCTTTTTTTTGCAAACGAACTTTATTTGCTTTAGTACCACAGAAAAAACCCCCAGAATAACAACGTTTATCTACAAAACCCCAGATCCTTTTATTTAAGGGAAAAAACCCCCAACAAAATTGCCATTTAGTGTTTTAATTGTTTTTATATTATTTTTGGGGCCAAAGGCATAACCCTTTTTGATTTATCACTTGAACCCTTTTTCCCCCGTTTTCCCATTTTTTCCGTTTAACAATCACTTTCCAAAGGGCGTCCTAAACTGCAAACCTATATTCCAAAATTTTAAAATATCTGAAAAATAAAACGTACTTTAATCCCCCTCCATCTTAAAAACAAGTTAAAACAAACCTAAACAACCCTGGGGTACCCCCACTAAAAAAAATTTTTCCCCAATTAAAAAAATTTCCTTTACCCCACTCTTTTTTAGCTATCTTTTAGCCATTCTCTATCCCCGACAAAAATATTTTTTTCCGGGCCAACTTCCTTAATTTAACCAGTAACCTTTTGTTGTGGCACTGTATCAAAATCCCTTTAGCAAAGCCCTAAGAAAATTTACATCCACTGCCATCCAGAACGAGGTCTCTACTTACCATTCTCAAAAAAAGAAATTAAGTTAGTCTGGCAAGACTATTTACGCTTTAAAACATGCTGGCACAAAACTCTAGTATTATGATTTGCTATGAATCCAGTATCTTATCCTTTTTAACCCTTCGAAAAGCTTTTCTAAAAATTTGACGTCGACTAACTGGCCTATTAGTTTTGAGGCTGAGAACGGGATCCTTTTTTGAATAGAGGCACCACATTAGCAATTCGCCAGTCTTTTGGGCAAATACCAGATTTTCAATGAATCCTGAAAAAATTAATAAAAGGTTTGGCAATCACAGAGCTAAGCTCACTAATTACCCTGGGATGATTTCCATATCTACCAAGGTGCTAGCTTTCTTACCCTTCCCCACTGATGATATTTTCTAACCAGCATGATACATGTATTGTATTAGTAGTAATGTCTGCCCCTTTGTATTAAACCTATTGATTAGAATAAAGAGCTCAACCCTCTGGAATTTTAGGTTCCTGCTGTGGAACATACTGTACCCACCTACCAACACTGTAATCAATGCTATGGCCAACAGCATTCTATAGTTGTATAGTTGGCAGACATTTATTTAGCCAAAAGATTACAGAAAATGGGGGCATTTTGGCTGATTGGTGATTTTTGGTAAAGGCCTCCTTGAGTCCACCAGAGATCATGATATTGAGTAGTAAGTAGCAAATTATAGAGATGCTGGATACTGGGTAGGGCTATGGTCTAAATAAGAAAATACTGATGTTAATTCCCTAACTCTGGAGCCCCAAAGGATTATGACCCATCAAGATCCTAGTTACAGGCCAGATCACCCATGATTTAAGTCATTTGTTAGAAAGACATGTTATATATAAATACAGGTATGGAATCTGTTATCCAGAATTCTCAAGAACTGGGGTTTTTTGGATAATGGATCCCTTTTTGGAATTTGGGGCCTTCATTTCTTATAAGTTCTCTAGAAAATCATGTAAACATTAAATAAACCCAATAGGCTGGTTTTGCTTCCAATAAGGATTAATTATATCTTAGTTGGGATCAAGTATGTGTTATTATTACAGAGAAATAGGAAATCATTTTTAAAATTTTGATTTGAATAAAATGGAGTCTACGGGGGGATGGCCATGCCGTAATTCTGGATAACGGATTTCAGATAATGGATCCAATACCTGTAGCAGAAAATAACCCCAAAGAAAACAAAAAAAAACAGGTATGGGACCTGTTATCCAGAATGCTCGGGACCTGGTGTTTTCTGAAAACTGATCTTTCCATAATTTGGATCTTCATACCTCTACTAGAAAATCATATAAACATTAAATAAACCCAATAGGCTGGTTTTGCCTCCAATAAGGATTAATTATATCTTAGTTGGGATCAAGTACAAATACTGTTTTATTATTACAGGTATGGGACCTGTTATCCAAAATGGTCGGGACTTGGGGTTTTCCGCATAACAGATCTTTCTGTAATTTGGATCTTCATACCTTAAGTCTACTAGAAAATCATATAAACATTAAGTAAACCCAATAGGGTGGTTTTGCCTCCAATAAGGATTAATTATATCTTAGTTGGGATCAAGTACAAGGTACTGTTTTATTATTACAGAGAACATCAAAATCATTTCATAAAATGTAAATCATTTGGATAAAATGGGAGACAGGCCTTTCTGTAACTGGGAAATTTCTGGATAAAGGGAGCACAGACCAATGATGTATTCAAGCTAAATGTCCATCAAAAACACCATCTACAAAACAAAGTCTACATATAAAAAGACTGTTGAGAGAGTGATGGCAAAGAGAATTATTTAAAACAAACTGTTTTTAAATTGATATTTAGTTTATTATTTTCATGACATGACGCTAATATTCCTTTTTATTCGTTTTTCATGACATTTCCCTTTTGCTCAATATTCTCCATGCAAAATGTTTGAAAATAATCGAGCACCGTATCACTCAAAATCAACAGTATCAATCCTGAAAGGCATCTAAATATATATTAGAGAAAAACCTGCGACCCACAATTATGTATCAGTGAAACTGAGCACAATTAATTCCACGTTGGTGGACACTTTGTTTACAGTGAAAGAGCTCTCTGGAGGTGGTACATTTAATTTGGCCTGAATGCTAGAAAAAACAGCAGGGGGTATAACAAATTGCTGATGGAGTGTGTAATTTCTATTTTATCTTGCCTTTATTTGGTACTTTAGAATTTCAGAATTAAACAATTGCATGAACAATGGCAGACAGAGTCCAGAGCAGGGATGTTGGGTCATTTGGAGCAGCGCAGGATGGTGATATTAGACCAGGACTTCAAGACCAAGGACTGGAAATAACCATTCCTCATGTTGAGACATTGGAACAGAAATGGTTCTTCAACTCAACTTGCATCTGCCTTCATCTACTTCAGCAATGTATGGGCAAAGGGGAGCAGAAGAGAATTGTGGGTACTAAATGGACGTCTGATGATATATGAACAGGGCCGGAACTAGGGGTAGGCAGAAGAAGCACCTGCCTAGGGTGCAACGAAAGGGGGGCGCTGGGCAGGTACCTGACTTTTGCCTACCCCTAGTCCATGTTCGCTGCTCCTCCCACTCCTCTGGCACTCGTCCCCGCCTCCCTCCCCTCAAATGCTCTACCCCGCCTCCCTCCCCTCAGTCACTTTCCCCACCTCTCCCCTCCGTCAGTTTCCTCTGCCTCCATCCCTCCAGCGCTCTAACACCCTCCCCTCCGGCGTTCTGCGCATGTGTGCGCACAATGTGTTCGGGAGTGCGCACATCCGTGCGAGCGAGCGCGGAGGAGAGCGTGGAGGAGAGCACGGA
Organism: Xenopus laevis; assembly: GCF_017654675.1. Taxonomy (NCBI): domain Eukaryota; kingdom Metazoa; phylum Chordata; class Amphibia; order Anura; family Pipidae; genus Xenopus; species Xenopus laevis. The sequence continues at coordinate 222,166,494 of NC_054371.1, forward strand.
GCACAGAGGGGGCGCGGTGGCCGCCCGGGTCGCCTAGGGCACCCGGTCGGCTTGGCCCGCCACTGGATATGAACTGAAGGGAGGGGATGGAAGGATATAAATGGGGTGCAAAGGGTTATGGGAAGGTTATGCACTGAAGATATTGGAACTAGTAATTCACCAGCCATTGATCTGAAATTCCAAATTTTGTGCAAACTTTTTTTCTGAAACCGCTGAAAAAATTTGCCGCCAAAAAGATAAGCCCATAAGAAAAAAACACCCGTTGAGTTGAATGCATTTGGAGAAACAAAGTCGCCATAAGAAAAAACGCCCGTTGACTTTAATAAATAAGGACCAAAAAGTCGCCATAATGCATGACTTTAATGCATTTGGAGCGGGAAAAATTTGTCTTGCATGTAAAAATTTGTTGCACGTAAATATTTTTCACACGCATGAAAATTTGTCGCGTGTAAACTTTTGTTGCGTGTATGCAATGCATTTCGAGAAATTTCACTTTTTCACAAGATTTTCGGTCGTTTTGCTAATTTTTCGGTGAAGAGAAATGGGACAGATTCGCTCATCACTAATTGGAACGAGGAATGAGAAGATATAGAGGGATGGGGAAAGGTAACAGAGGACTGAGGGAGTATGAAGTACAAAATTAATTTAAGTGAAACATGCAGAATTTAGCAGAATGTAGGCTAGGCAAAGATATCACTGAAAAAGAGGGGCATAATGTGTGCTATATGGTTATGTGTGGTATGTTTGATATAAACAAAGGAGTAATGCAAATACAGGTACAGTATGGAGGTTTAAGCTGAAAACAGGAAGTCTGATACGGAAGCCCATGAGTAGACAATAGAATGAAAGAAATGTGGTGTTTATTTTGAGCAGCATTACTTTGAGGGTTTACTGGTATATTTATATAGACCTTTCTTAGTTTTAACCTTTTCTTCTCCTTTAATAAGAGTGCAAAGCTCCTGCTAACTGACTATCTGTTATCCGGAAACCTGTTTACCAGGAAGCTCCAAATTACAGGAAGGCCATCTCCAATAGACTCCATTTTAATTAAAAAAAAAAGAAATTACGAAAACGATTAACCTTTTCTCTGATATAATAAAACAGTGCCTTGTACTTGATTTTTAGTTGACTTAAGGTATGGGTATCCAAATTATAAAAAGATCCCTTATCCTGAAAACCCCAGGCCCCAAGCATTCAGGATGACAGGTCCCATGCCTGTAAACTTAGTTTGTGACAAGAGGACATTTGGGTATAGAGAATAAAGGAATGAAGTTGTAGCAAAGACCAAAGAGAACAACCATATTCCAGCATGTTCCAGCACATGCTACAACGAACTGAAATGCAAACATCAGAGCAAGTTAAAGGAATTGTTCAGTGTAAAAATAAAAACTGGGTAAATAGACTGTGCAAAATAAAAAATGTTTCTAATATAGTTAGTTAGCCAAAAATGTAATGTATAAAGGCTGGAGTGACTGGATGTGTAACATAATAGCCAGAACACTACTTCCTGCTTTTCAGCTCTCTTGGTTTACACTGACTGGTTACCCTGGTTACCAGGCAGTAACCAATCAGAGACTTGAGGGGGGCCACATGGGTCATATCTGTTGCTTTTGAATCTGAGCTGAATGCTGAGGATCAATTACAAACTCACTGAACAGAAATGTCCCATGTGGCCCCCCTTATAGTCACTGACTAAAGGTGGCCATACATGGATAGATCCGCTCGTTTGGCGATGTCGCCAAATGAGCGGATCTCCCTCCGATATGCCCACCTTGAGGTGGGCAATATCGGGCAGATCCGATCGTGGGCCCTAGGGCCCAACGATCGGATCCTAGCATTCGGTAAACGGGCGGTCGGATCGCGGGACCGCATCAACGAACAGATGCGGCCGCGATCCGACGGGATTTTCTGTCCCATCCGATCGAGATCTGGCCGACTTTCGGCCAGATCTCGATCGGGGAAGCCCGTCGGGGGCCCCCATACACGGGCCAATAAGCTGCCGACACAGTCTGTCGGCAGCTTTTATCGGCCTGTGTATGGCCACCTTAACTCAGAGTTAGAGAGCTGAAAAGCAGGAAGTTGGATTCTGGCTGTTTTATTAGACATCTGTTCACTCCAGCCTTTATATATTACATTTTTGGCTAACTAACTATATTAGAAACATTTTTAATTTTGCACAGCCTATCTATTTACCCAGTTTTTATTTTCACGCTGAACTGTTCCTTTAAAGCATAGCATAATGGGCTCGATTCAATTTAATGCGCTAAATGTACGATAATGATGAGCTGTGTGGAAAAATAACGTGCTAATCTATATTATTCAATCCATTTCTATATGGAATTTTTTGAATGTGCAAAACCTTTCATTTCACGGTAATGCATTGAAACTTGTTTTGTGCTGAAACAGTTGTTATCGCTGGTTTTTTTTGTTTGTTTTTTTTACAAATAATGAACCTTTAGAAAAATGTAACACTTTACATTGCTCTTTTGGCATCGTCAAGTCTGTCTACAATCGCATTTTAGTTTTTGTTGGTTTAGCGACAACTGAAGACATAAAGCTTTTATGGAAAACATTCTAGCTAATTACTTGAACAAACAAAGGTTAGAGCGTCAAGAATTTTTACCTTTGCAAACAGGGCTGGTATGAGTGTTTAGAATTAACACACGTCACAAACATCATATGGGCAAAGGGACTACACACATGGATGGATTTTGACTAAGAATGATTTGGAATAGTTCATGTTACTTAATTGTTTGGCACTCTTTAAACAATATTAGTCTGTAAAATATTATGTAAGATGTTTGATATGACAAAACTATGCCAACATATTTAGTATTTTATGTAAAGTTGAAACAATACCTACCAGTCACCCACCACTTAATTGACCCGATTCAATATGCCTGCAGACTGATGAATTGCGTAGAATGTAAGAGCTGTGTGTGCATCCAGAGAAGGTGGCAAAAACATTCATCAAACGCATATTTGTATTACAAAAATTTGAGTGTTGATTGAACGAAATTGCTTTCTCTTCTGGAAAATGTGCTCCTCATCATGAGGGGAAATAAAGCCACATGAGTACAATCAATTGCACCCATGATGAAAGGGTTTAAAGGGATACTGTCATGGGAAAAAAAAAAATTTCAAAATGAATCAGTTAATAGTGCTGCTCCAGCAGAATTCTGCACTGAAATCCATTTCTCAAAAGAGCAAACAGATTTTTTTATATTCAATTTTGAAATCTGACATAGGGCTAGACATTTTGTCAATTTCCCAGCTGCCCCTGGTCATGTGACTTGTGCTCTGATAAACTTCAGTCACTCTTTACTGCTGTACTGCAAGTTGGAGTGATATCACCACCCTCCCTTTTCCCCACCAGCAGCAAAACAAAAAACAATGGGAAGGTAACCAGATAACAGCTCCCTAACACAAGATAACAGCTGCCTGGTAGATCTAAGAACAACACTCAATAGTAAAAACCCATGTCCCACTGAGACACATTCAGTTACATTGAGAAGGAAAAACAGCAGCCTGCCAAAAAGCATTTCTCTCCTGAAGTGCAGGCACAAGTCACATGACCTGGGGCAGCTGGGAAATTGACAAAATGTCTAGCCCCACGTCAGATTTTAGAATTGAATATAAAAAAATCTGTTTGCTCTTTTGAGAAATGGATTTCAGTGCAGAATTCTGCTGGAGTAGCGCTATTAACTGATGCGTTTTGAAAAAAACATGTTTTCCGATGACAGGATCCCTTTAAGCACATGGGCAGATTCAGGAGGTTTAGTCATCTGGCAACTAATTCAGGGCAACAATCTCCCCGAACTGCCTTCCGCCTGCTAAAATTAAAAATCGCCTGCGGCAATGCACTCGCGGCGCTTCGATTTTCCGAAGTAAGTACCATCTCTCATTGAATTGAATCGAGCCCAAAGTATGAAATATCCACAAATAAATGTCCCTGATGTCAAATTCTTAAAATGGAGAAAATGACATCAAATTCCTGCTAAAATACTTAATGATGGTGGATAGAGTTCATGTTATTCATACAATCAATAAGCATTTCAATTCGGTTAAAATGTTCCATCCGTTAAGTAAATGGTGTACATTATGCACTTCATCATCATTGTTCTTTGTCCTCTTGTTATCCTCTTGCAATGTTCTTTTCAGTTGGTACATCAATCATGTATATTGTTCCTGAAATGTCGGAGCAATACTTCATTCAATATATGTACGTATGTAACACTAATTTGGTTACTTTCTCTTTAAATCACCACTTACCCTTGGCAATCCAGGGGCCCTGAGTCCCTTTTGCATTGAAAAGTACTGGGAACTGGGAATTACAGCGCAGTGCCTCCACCTAGTGAACACTGAGGAAGACACCTCAGGGGGTTACACTAGGAATAATAAAACACACAGTTTGCAATTTGAACCAATATAAACTTTATATAAACAAAAAGTAAACACTTGGGCAACTAATACACTCTGCACTCCTACACTGGGGACACGTGGGACACTCCCTAAACCACTATTAGGTGCTTAACTGTTGCTTCACACAGTCCTTGGTAGATATCACAGTCCTTGGTAGATATCACAGTCCCAATCCTCCTGAAGGGGTTAATAATCACACAGTTCAAATGATTGTCCCTTCCCCAGAGCTCTTACTCCCCAGGTAGCGCTACCTTATTCCCCAAAAGTACCTCTCCCTTTTGAATGTTGGCAGCAGCTCTCTCGTAGCAGGTAAAGGGTTAACAGCTGTCTTCAGTATGGGGCCCCACGCTTGTATCCGTGCCAGTATCCTCCCTTGGGTGGCTCACTCACCGGGGTGCTCTCAGAGGAATTCACACAGGAGATCACACACAGCTCTGCAGCAGAATCAGTCTCACTAGTGGCACCTTTCTCCTTCTGAGTTTGCAGCAACTTGGCAGGGGACAGGCTGGGCTCAATCTCCCCAGATTCAGCAGCTTCTTCTCTGCACCTCACAGTCTTACAGCTACTCACGCTGGCTCTCTCAGCTCTCTTCCTGGGAGACCCTGTGCTTTTGGCTCCAAAGTCAGGCACACCCTTTCTCCCCAGGATGCACTGGGGTTCCCAGCCAATCGGGTCACTATCCAGCATGCAACTGGGCTGGATGATGTCACTGGAAGACAAACAGGGGAAGGATTCTTCCTGTCCCCTACATTCTCCCCTTGGACAAACCGGCAACGACCTCGCTTGCCGTACGCCCTGGCATGCCTCAACAGTAAAACAGTCAATAATGTTGGTGTCACTACTGTTACCTGAGACCCTAACATTTGCCCTACATGAAGACCTGCGCTTACCCAGACCCAGTCCTTTAGATCTATCGGGGGTATCAGAGGTTTCAGGGACCACCTTCATGCCAATAGGGTTCTCCACAGTAGTCTTCTCTCGACTCAACACCTTATCCTCTTCAAGGGAGTCACTCTCACAGATGGAAGGCTCATAATAAGACTTCTGTACTGTAACATTTTTGTAAGTCTTACAATTCCGGGCCTGATGACCCATCACTTGGCACTTGTAACATCTTCCAAAGAAACTTCTACGCCTGCAGCGTACTTTACACAGTGCAGATTGGGTTTCACCTTCATCAGGAACTGGACAGTTTGGCTGGATGTGGCCAAGCTTGCCACACCGGTAACACTTAGGAATTTTCTTAGCCTCAGCTGGGGGTGGTCTGGCTCTCTCTGAGAGTTGAGCTTTTAACTCCTCCAACTCTTTGCGAAGCTTCTTGTTTTCCTCCAACAGTTTAGCATCAGCAGGGGATTTCTCTGTATGCCCTGAAGTGGGACTTCGTCTGACCCCCACATAGGCATCCGCCTCCTCTCGCCGCACTCTCTCCATCAGAGCAATGTACCCAGGGGGTAACTTATCCTGGTAGTGTGCTCTAATTGTCATGGCAACAGGGTCACTATTCAGGGTCCCTCTCTTCAATTGGCGAATTCTCAGAGGATCCATTTCACCGTCTGAAATTGCACCACGGCTCACTAGCAGTCTCAGGCCTTGTTCTAGCCGCACAAGATAAACAGACAAATCTTCCTTCTCTTTTTGAAAGGTAGAGTGGAAGCGATGAAGCATCTCTGTAGCACTCTCTACAGGGCCAAACGTCACCTCCAGGACTTCAATCAGATCACCTGAAGTAGCATCAGGGTGGCCAACCATATAGGATTTAACAACATCCACGGCAGGACTGCGGAGACTCTCAAGGATCTTCCTTCTCATAGTCGTCTCGGGGCCAGTCCAATCTCTCACGGACACAACAGTGGAGTCTCTCCAGCTCTCAAAGGACTCTTCACCAGTAGGTACAGGATCTGTGCCGGAAAACACTTTAAGTCTCTTAAAATTACCATTCCAGGCCAGCTGTGTTAGTTGGTCAGTCAGTTGTCCCAGCGCGCTCACAATCTCTGGGGTATCCAGCCGGCAACCAGAGCTATGCCGACTCCCCTTGGAGACCACGCTCTCACAGGATGGACATCTCTTTACTTGACTCTTCCCAGCTGGTGAATCAAACAATGTCTTGTCCCGCAGCACACTTTCCTGTGCCTTCACAGCATACTGAGTAGTAAGGGCATCACCCTGGAAGTTAACTCATCTGCATCATCAGACATATCAGGCAGAACAATCTTCCAGGGCCCTTCACTTTCAGCATCAATATCAGGGGGAACCCGGTCACGATCTATCTCTTTAGGGCTTTCTATAAGAACATTTAGTAGGACCCCAGCAGAATCTCTCCGTGACGCAGCCACTCTTGGGCGGTAAAAAGTCTGTTCCCCATCGAGAATTTGGTAAATAAATTCTTCTTTCACTCTGGGCACCATAGGCCCTACAGCGGCAACCTTTCGAGGGTTAAGTCCCAATGCAGTACACCACTGGCGAACAGTTTGTGGAGTTTCAAATGAAGACATATTTTCATCAAACATATCCAGCTTCCCAGTCGACATCTCAGCAGTGCCTCCAAAATGTAACACTAATTTGGTTACTTTCTCTTTAAATCACCACTTACCCTTGGCAATCCAGGGGCCCTGAGTCCCTTTTGCATTGAAAAGTACTGGGAACTGGGAATTACAGCGCAGTGCCTCCACCTAGTGAACACTGAGGAAGACACCTCAGGGGTTACACTAGGAATAATAAAACACACAGTTTGCAATTTGAACCAATATAAACTTTATATAAACAAAAAGTAAACACTTGGGCAACTAATACACTCTGCACTCCTACACTGGGGACACGTGGGACACTCCCTAAACCACTATTAGGTGCTTAACTGTTGCTTCACACAGTCCTTGGTAGATATCACAGTCCTTGGTAGATATCACAGTCCCAATCCTCCTGAAGGGGTTAATAATCACACAGTTCAAATGATTGTCCCTTCCCCAGAGCTCTTACTCCCCAGGTAGCGCTACCTTATTCCCCAAAAGTACCTCTCCCTTTTGAATGTTGGCAGCAGCTCTCTCGTAGCAGGTAAAGGGTTAACAGCTGTCTTCAGTATGGGGCCCCACGCTTGTATCCGTGCCAGTATCCTCCCTTGGGTGGCTCACTCACCAGGGTGCTCTCAGAGGAATTCACAGTGGAGATCACACACAGCTCTGCAGCAGAATCAGTCTCACTAGTGGCACCTTTCTCCTTCTGAGTTTGCAGCAACTTGGCAGGGGACAGGCTGGGCTCAATCTCCCCAGATTCAGCAGCTTCTTCTCTGCACCTCACAGTCTTACAGCTACTCACGCTGGCTCTCTCAGCTCTCTTCCTGGGAGACCCTGTGCTTTTGGCTCCAAAGTCAGGCACACCCTTTCTCCCCAGGATGCACTGGGGTTCCCAGCCAATCGGGTCACTATCCAGCATGCAACTGGGCTGGATGATGTCACTGGAAGACAAACAGGGGAAGGATTCTTCCTGTCCCCTACACGTGTATATATATATATATATATATATATATATATATATATATATATATATATATATATATATATATATATATATATATAGTGGGGGTTCACTCGTTGGTAGGCTGCAAATGAGGCGACTTCACACACCAGGATCGGTTTAAGGGCTTCCTGCCCGCGTTTATTTTCCAGCAGCTGCAGAAATTTCCCCTCGCAGGGGGAAGGTAACCGAAAAACAGCAGTTCAACAGAAAAATCAAACCTTCTGGTTAACACAAAACAAATGCTTTGCTTTCTCTCCTGAAGCTGAGAATGCCAGCAGTTTGTCTCACACACATTCAGCAATGCTGCTCAGCATCAGGTGTACTAAAAAGGGCCTAAGGCCTCTTGAAAACCTGGCCTACGGATTTGGTAATCAGTCCCACCCTACTCGGATTCCCAGTAAGACCAGCCCCGGATCATGTATTACAAAAACCTTGCAGAGAGACATAGGGGCAAATTCATCAAGGGTCGAATATCGAGGGTTAATTAACCCTCGATATTCGACTGGGGAATGAAAATCCTTCGACTTCGAATAATCCTTCGATCTAACGATTACCGTATATACTCGAGTATAAGACGACCTGATTATAAGCCGAGGTACCTAATGTTACCTACGAAAACTGGGAAAACTTATTGACTCTAGTATAAGCCTAGACACAACTACAGCCCTGTCTCCCAGCAGCGCACATTCTGCCAAAGCGACCCCCCCAGTGATCAACCGGACTTCTTTGCAAAGTTGATGGTGATAGAGAATTGCCAAACGGATTACTGTGTGCATTGTCCCACTGTCCCACTACCATGTGCAGAGGGTGCTGTGTGATATTGCCATCACTGTTAATCCTTCATATAACCAACAGAGGGCGCACTGTTATTCTTTCATATAACCAACAGAGGGCATTGTGGGATATTGCATTCTCTCCCCAAGTGAACTGTTGGTATAGGAATGATTAAAAGTGACTGCAATCTCAGCTACTGCCCGCTGACCCGAGTAGATTGCAGTCACTGTTATTCTTTAATATAACCAACAGAGGGCGCTGTGTGATATTGCAGTCACTGTTATTCTTTCATATAACCAACAGAGGGTGCTGTGTGATATTGCAGTCACTGTTATTCTTTCATATAACCAACAGATGGCACTGTGTGATTTTGCAGTCACTGTTATTCTTTCATATAAACAACAGAGGGTGCTGTGTGATATTGCAGTCACTGTTATTCTTTCATATAACCAACAGAGGGCGCACTGTTATTCTTTCATATAACCAACAGAGGGCATTATGGGATATTGCAGTCTCTCCCCAAGTGAACTGTTGGTATAGGAATGATTAAAAGTGACTGCAATCTCAGCTACTGCCCGCTGACCCGAGTATAAGCCGAGGTAGACTTTTTCAGCACATTTTGGATGCTGAAAAACTCGGCTTATACTCGAGTATATACAGTAAATCCTTCTAATTGAATGATTCAAATGATTTTAATCCAACGATCGAAGGATTATCCTTCGACCAAAAAAACTTAGCCAAGCCTATGGGGACCTTCCCCATAGGCTAACATTGGGTTCGGTAGCTTTTAGGTGGCGAACTAGGGGGTCGAAGTTTTTTCTTAAAGAGACAGTACTTAGACTATCGAATGGTCGAATAGTCAAACGATTTTTAGTTCGAATCCTTCGATCCATCTGTCATTGACTTGTACATGACCTCGACAGGTTTTACCTGGAGTATTTTCAGATTCAAATTTTTAGCAGCTTTGGGGTATAATAAATCTCTAAAGATCTGAGTTTTTATTTTTATTTTAAAAATTCAAGTTTTCAAACTCCCTTTTAAAAACTTGACCTGAAAAATTGAGGCTTCATAAATAGGTTTTACTGTTTTGAAAATAAACATCTGGTTGGTTGCTATTGGTTACTAGACATGGGCAAGCCCTTTTTTTTTAGCTTATAAGCATCTGAGGACCGCCTATTGAAGCTGCCGCCCTATGCACGGTCCTCAGTTGACTTTTTAGTAAATACTGCCCTGATCTTATTCCCATTATAATAAACCATCTGGGGACATGACTTTGCAACCTAAATATATCGGTCTATAAGTCAAACAGAAGGATCACAGCTAGTTCTAGGCATTCTACGACCCATTATATAAGGTTATGACTGCAGTAGATTTTCCATTTCCATAAATTTATTTTGTCCACTACATTTTTTGAATAAAATATGCCTAAAAATAATCATTGTTTGTTTTCAAAGAATGAACTCAAAAACAGAACCTCTCTTCCGCCTGGCTAATTATCTAATAATGAACATTTGTCCCTAAAATGTCTCCTTTACACTAACCTGCAATTGCCTTAATTTATAACAGGTCTATTAAGAGCACTTCAAATGACTGCCAAGACTCGTTCCTCCTCGCTAGCAACAACTGTGTGCTACTTATCTGCTTCTAATGGTGACCATTGCTAATCTGCTCAAAGGCCTCGATGATATGTACTTTGTCTGATTATTTTAATTATAAAGGGAATAAACAGAATACCACATTGCTATTACAAGTACAACATGGGGCTAATGTTATAATAGGAAAAATAATAGGAATAATAATGTTATAACAGGAAAATAGAAAATTGGAAGTAGAATTTATTTAAGTTATTTAAGTAGAATGGATTTCACTAAAATCTTAAATTTTGCCAAACGTTACTAACAAGGTAAAAGTTAGGATTATTGGTGCTGATACATTTTTCATAGACAATCAATTTTCTTTTTATCCTTTTAAAAGGAGTAGTATCCATTGACAAGAACCATCGTGATTGTCTAATGATTGGAATGAGGGTCTACCATGTTGAGTTCCAAGGTTCCAATGTAGTAGCACTGTCCACCTGGTGTTGGTGGAATTTGGAAACTGTTCTAGGCACTGGCAGTAATGGAACAGCTCCAAGACCTGGGAATGCACAATGAAAACATTGAGTTAATCTCAAAAAGCAAAGAGTTTACATGTGCACTATGTCCACCTTTGTGATCATTCAAAGATCCCAGTGCCAGGTGCAGGGCATAGTGCTGGTGGGTGCAAGGCAGCCCTGTCTATATTTCCATTTAACATGTTGCCTACCATGTTGCAGGGATGCACCAATACCAGCTATTCAGGGTTCGGCTAAATCCCCAAATCCAGGGATACGGACTCAAATGAATAACGAACTGAATTCTTCTGCACCAGAAAAAGTAGTGCAGAGACAGTGGCATAACTAGATATAACTGGGCCCCATACCAGTATTTTTCAGACCCCAAAAATGTCTAGAGGTTGACCTGTTTTACCAATTTATTTAAATTGTATGTGAAGTAGGGCCTTATAGGACCCCTACTGGCCCCCCTGCAGCTGTTGGGTCTGCTTCCTCTGTGCACGGATAAAAATACCCAAACTGCACTGTTTTTTTCCAGTTATATAGGGTTCGGATTCGGATCGGCCAGGCTCTTGGATTCAACAGAATCCTGGTAAAAATAGCTCTGTTCTGGAACTACCGTATATACTCGTGTATAAGCCGAGTTTTTCAGCACCCAAAATGTGCTGAAAAAATTGACCTTGGCTTATACTCGGGTAAGTATGGTACAATGATAGAAAAACCTCTTGTAGATGAAATACGGTAGAAGGCAGAAGACAGCTGCCTCACCGGTAAATTTGCAGAGAACTACCGGTATTAGAAACTTTCTCAGCACAAGGGGGAGAGAGGAGAGGAGGCGCCGCCATGAGTGATGCATGCTGGGAAATAAAGCAACATGGGGGCGCAGCTTGACTTCCATGATCCCACGGAGTGTGAAAGTCTGAGGTAACCCCTCTCCCTGCCGTCCGTCCCTCCCTCAGCCTGCGTCAACACCGCTGCCGCCTCCCAGGGACGAGGTAAGGGGCTGGCAGGAGGCGAGAAAGCGAGGAAATTGCAGGCTCCCAGTTTCCAGGAAGATGGACAGAAACTACCCTCCCGCCACCTTTACCGACCCGCTGGTTCCTGCGTTCCCCGCAGCCTGGGCCTATGAACGGAGCACCGCCGGGACCCAGGTAAGAGCAGGCGCACAGCAAAGTCCTACGACTGGGGCCTTTTCTTTGTAAACAAGCTAACAGTACAGGGAGCGGCTTAAAAGAGTGCGGTGGTAGCAACAACCACTACAGGCCGGGGATCCTCCCTCACTTGCAGGCCTGAGCAACCCTCCAGGTGTTCCCTGTCACTCAACCCGTGTATGTGCCAGTTTTTGTTGCACTTGTACCTGCTTCCCTATGTTGTGCAGTTCCTAAAGTGCAGCTGGAAGTCTACAGGTTGGACACCCTGGCTCTGCATTAACATATGTTATCAGCCTTGTCATTATTGTGTGGGGAGTGTATGTATATAGTATATGTGTGTGTCTTTGTATGATGGTGTGGGTAGAGAGTTTGTGTGTGTATATAGTATATGTGTGGGGAGTTTGTGTGTATAGTATGTGTGTGTGATTATTTTGTGGGAAGAGTGTGTGTGTAAAGTATATGTGTGTCTATGTTTGTATAATTGCTAGTGGAAAGTATATTTTGTCTCAGCTGAAAAATATCTGTAATATAAATCCACTGGGGGGGGGGACAAATTTTCAGTGATTTAGTTTGCGCTGTAGTGATTGTAGCATAAAGGGTCTTAGTTGTGTCTAGGCTTATACGCGAGTCAATACGTTTTCCCAGTTTTCGTAAGTAAAATTAGGTACCTCGGCTTATATACGGTATTTATAATAAAAAAAACAATAAAAACAATTGCAAGTTGTCTATGAGTATCGCTCTCTACTTCATACTATAAGCTAACACAGGTGAACAACCCCTTTAAATACAAAACGCTGGTATTATGAGTTTCTTTCCTCACTAAAACCAACATTTAGCAAAACAGTCCAAGGCCCAGGTTGTTGTTTCTCTAGTATGTGTGTAAAATACCTTCCATATACCAGAATTTTCAGAAAATGTTGTTGTGCTTCTCTCTCTTGTCTACTTCACTCTACGCATTAAATGCATTTCTTTGCAAAGGAGGGATTCTAAGGACTTCTGCTCTGTGAAATGTTTTAGATGTCATATTTTCATTATGCGCTCGGATGCTGTTCTAAAACATCCTTCAGATTTATTCACTTACCTTTGATGTACGATATAAAAGTCACCTCTAATGGAATCCTTGGAATACCAGTTCCCTGACTGAATTAAACTTGCATTCTTGTTACCCATCTTCTGTTAGGGTTATGATGAAGAAGGAGCTCTGACTGCTGGTACCAAATAGAAGGAATCATTCTAATCACCTTGACTGCAAAACAAGGATATACATAGGCGCCTCTATATTGGCCATGCCATGTACCTTGATCATAATGCTCCTCACTGTGAAGGTCAAAGCTTGATAACCTCTGCTCACACCCTCGATTGAGTGCTCTAATCGGCTTCTGATGCACAGTTTAAACACAAAATCATCTTACCAGTGTGAATCTGACTGTCCAGTGAACCACAGTTGCCACTAAAGTTTGATGCCTTCACCTTGCCAGGATCACTTTATCCACTGGTCCTTCTCAAATAGGATCTTACATCTTGAATTGACTCTACGGGGATCATTTATGAATGCATAAACAGTGTGCAAACTAATATAAAATATTAGTATAGTCATATTGCTTACTTTTAAGCTGGCCATAGATGTGCAAATTAACCTTCATATCGGACGAACCTGCTACTAATCATTCAGGTTTCAAAATGTACTCCAAAGAGTTCTATTCAAAGTTAAAAAATCAATATTTTTATTAAATACAAAATTTAAAAAAGTAGGCATACAGACCCATTGATGTTCCGCCTTACGCGTTTCATACCAACTTTGAATAGAACTCTTTGGAGTATATTTTTGAAACTTGATATTTGGGCACTTGTGGACTGGGGGCTATATTCCAAAAGAGACTTTGGCCCTTGAGACTGGCTCTATAGATTGCATCTTTTTTTTTTACTAATCATTCAGATCAAATAAAGTAGTAAAAGAACAGATTAGACTTTGTTCTGCCCCTGACAGCAATCGTAGGAAAGTTATGTCCGACAAAAGCTGGTGACAGTCTCCCACTGATATCGTCAGGTCGACAATACATGCACAGATATTATCGGTAGCCGACAGAAATTTTCTAACATGTCGCAATTTCACGAAAAATGTTGGGACACTCAACACACGGCCCAAAAATCATACGAAACAGTTATTCACATGATGAAATCTTTGTGTCTATGGCCAGCTTTAGACAAAACTCTGATATGCCTATTGACAAAGCCAATGGAATTACCACCAGCAGTTGTAGATCCAGGCTTCCCGGCCATCAAAAGGTGCGCTTCCATGTGATTCAGAACAGGAGGTGGGACAGACTCACTGTTCCTGGTTCCAACTAAAGGAAAGTGACAATTAATGAATAAACCCTTGAATGGTTCTAAGGGTGTCCTTTGTCATAGAAGGGATCTAAGTTCCTGTAACTAGGTTAAAACATGCCTGTGGCAGCTCAGAGACTGGACAGAGGGTGTCACTGTCCTATAGCATATAAGATGAAGCACCCATGTGCTCTGGGTCCTTTCTGAGAGTTTCCCACCTGAGCAACTAGTTGGGTTAAGTAGGACCTTAAGTGTTGGAATAGGAATGTGTCACAGATCACTCTAGGCAAGACAGATAGGATCAGGGATAGCTATATGAGCAGCCTGAAGCTCCACTGAAGAGATTTAGTAAGGATTAGAATCCTGGGTGCACTACTGCCAAAGTAGGGATGAAGTGTATATGGGTTCCACTTGAGAGGAAAGATGGGGGTGATACTTCTGAGTTGAAATAATCCACTGTTAATTGATTGAGCCTGAGGGGCAAAAAGCTTTTATTGTTTGTTGTTACTATCTATACCTGAGGGATAAAGTTCAGTAACAACCTGCCTCTTGACTCACACTTAAAAAAGGTTGGGGACCCCTGCTCTAAAGGAACATTTATTTCTCTACCCTTTCAACCTGTGCTGGCCATTCGTCCAGTTGCTGGTCTAGTGCCCCCTAGCTACAGGCAGATGCTGGAATATGGCACATAAAGTTTTCAAAGGAATAGTAACATCAAAAAATGAAATTGTTTTAAAGTAATAACAATATAATGCAGTGTTGCCCTGCACTGGTAAAACTGGTGTGTTTGCTTCAGAAACACTACTATAGTTTATATAAATAAAGTTGCTGCGTAGCAATGGGGGCAGTCATTCAAAGGAGAAAAGGCTCAGGTTACACAGCAGATAAGCTCTGTAGAACATAATGGTGTTATCTGTTATCCACTATTTAACCTGTACTATATAGACTTTTTTCAATTTCCGCCATGGCTACACAGCAGCTTGTTTATATGAACTATAGTAGTGTTTTTGAAGCAAACACATCAGTTTTACCAGTGCAGGGCAACAGTACATGATATTTTCATTACTTTGAAACACTAATTTTTTCATGTTACTGTTCCTTTAATCCAATAACAGCATTCTTGTACATAACAACAGCACCAGTGATGAATATATTATATGCTCAGCAACACAATGTTAATTGCTTTTCTTACATGTCACATCAACAGCTGCAATCTCTTGCTGAATTGAATTATTTAACAGAAATTAAATCTGTCCTTTGTCCAACAACATGTTTCTTTTATGTAACTGAAATTTACATTATTATTACTTAAGAAATAAAAATATCTGCAGAAAAGTTGAATGGCGGCCAGATTATTCCTGTACTGGGTGCTGGAAGGGAATGTTAGCAAATTGCTCTGCAGTTCAACTGATTGTACCAAATAATGGGAGGAGACCCCCCTGGAAATACCTGTACATGTGGGATCCTGTTGGGTTTATAACGTTGAACCATCATGGAATCTCAATATGTACTGTTGGACACTGTGGGATCTGCCCTTGTACTGATAGAACACCATGGAATCTGAATTTAGGCTAATGGAATACTGTAATCTATACAGGACACCATGGTAGAGTCCTGTGTGGAATCAATATTTCAAACCTGGACCAACTAGGGTTGGCAGTTGTCCAGTTTTGACTCGGACAGCACGCTTTTTTGCCTGCTCCGTTTTCCAATTTAGGACAACCGGGCAGGATTCCCTGAGATTGACGCAGCGATCAGCCAGTCGATCGATCACCGATCAGCATGTTGAGGTTCTCATCTGCTCATTGATGAAGTTCCCAATCCAACCACTGGCATAACAGCAATTATGATCATATCATTGGCCCAAGCGTCATATCATTAGATCAACCTCAAGGTGGGCATATTGGTGAAAGATCTGCTTGGTTGTGAGCTTTTCTGGGCCTTTAATCTCATGATTTGCAATGACGAATGGAAATTGCTACAGTCACACAGACTTGCATTGGCCTATCTTTCTATTTATCTATGTCTATCTATCTATCTATAATCTATCTATCTATCTATCTATCATCGATCTATCATCTATCTGTCTATCTATCATCTATCTATCTATCTACCTATCTGTCTATCTATCTATCTATCTATCTATCTATCTATCTATCTATCTATCTATTTTTCTATCTATTTATATCTATCTATCATCTATCTATCTATCTATCTATCTATCTATCTATCTATCTATCTATCTATCTATCATCTATCTATCTATTTATCTATCATTGATCTATTATCTATCTATCTATCTATCTATCTATCTATCCATCTATCTATTATCTATCTATCTATCTATCTATCTATCTATCTATCTATCTGTCTGTCTGTCTGTCTGTCTGTCTGTCTGTCTGTCTGTCTGTCTGTCTGTCTATCTAGCATGGTGCATTATTTCTATTTCCCTGTATACTGTACAAATATACTGGAATTTTATAAACAAACACCAAGAAGAAATAGAACTTTTTGTTTCTAGCAGATGTTTTTTTAGTCTCTCTGCAGATACTAATTGGTGGGTACAGGCTACAGCCCCTATCACAGAGATATATGCACTAATTGCTACTTTTGCTGAGTGCAGCTTGGCTGATAACGGATGAAATTTATAAATGCCTGAATAAGATAGAGCAATGACCTTCAAACCTGTTAGAATCTGATAGAATGCAGTTGGAGCGATGCCGACACAGAGACAAACTGCTCTCTGCAATGAGCCGACTGCAAAGAAAAGAAGCCGCGGGGCACAGTTGTGGGCGAGGCTACAATACATAGGAAATCAATAAAAAAGTTTATTATTATTATGTTATGTGGCAAATATAGGGATATGTCTATTGGGACAGAGATGATTCAGTCTTAAGACATGCAAATTCTACCTTGGAGTTCCATTAACTGTATAAAAGCACTCAGCCTGTAGCCTTGTACCTTTATATTGTGACGGAACCCCGCAGTGACTTCTAATATCCTTATCATTTACAATAGTGGGCACATTATCCCTTATAATACATGAGTGATACTCAGAGTTCCCTGTATAACTCAGCCTGCAGCCTTGTGCCTTTATATGGTCACAGAACAACCCCTCAGTGACTTCCAATATCCTTATCATTTACAGTAGGGGGTACATTATCCCTTATAATACATGAGTGATACTCAGAGTTCCCTGTATAACTCAGCCTGCAGCCTTGTGTCTTTATATGGCCACAGACCAACCCCTCACTGACTTCTAATATCCTTATCATTTACAGTAGGGGGTACATTATCCCTTATAACACATGAGTGATACTCAGAGTTCCCTGTATAACTCAGCCTGCAGCCTTGTGCCTTTATATGGTCACAGAACCCCTCAGTGACTTCAAATATCCTTATCATTTACAGTAGGGGGTACATTATCCCTTATAATGCAATGCATCAAAATTTCCACACATGCATTGAAATTTTTCAAGTCTGATTGGCATTACCATGATAGTGACGTGTCAATGGAAACAGCAATGTTTGTGTTCAAAGATTACATTTCCTTCTCTGATCCAACTTTCTCTGTTCAATGACATATTAGTTCAGGGTGCAAAATGTAAAGCTAAGGTTTGCATTTTCATCACATTACATCTGGCATGATGTACAGTATGTGAACCAAAACGGTAAGCTGGATGCAATCTCATTTTATATTGTCCCACTTCCAGCTCTTGAAATGCATAATATCCCATAATACATGAGTAGTACTAATAGCTTCCTACTGTAACATTCAGCCTTGTGCATTCATTTCATCAGAGAGATCCATTAGGAATTCTACTAGCCTATAAATTACACTGACACATTGATTGATACATTATCTTTCATAATACATGAATATTACTTAGAGTTCCCTGACCTGTATATCTGAATCAGTGACTTTGTTCTTTTCTACTATCACAGATCTACTCAGTGATCTAATTTACAGTAGGGGGTACATTACCCCTTATAATACATGAGTGATACTCAGAGTTCCCTGTATAACTCAACCTGCAGCCTTGTGCCTTTATATGGTCACAGAACCCCTCAGTGACTTCTAATATCCTTATCATTTACAGTAGGGGGTACATTATCCCTTATAATACATGAGTGATACTCAGAGTTCCCTGTATAACTCAGCCTGCAGCCTTGTGCCTTTATATGGTCACAGAACAACCCCTCAGTGACTTCTAATATCCTTATCATTTACAGTAGGGGGTACATTACCCCTTATAATACATGAGTGATACCCAGAGTTCCCTGTATAACTCAACCTGCAGCCTTGTGCCTTTATATAGTCACAGAACAACCCCTCAGTGACTTCTAATATCCTTATCATTTACAGTAGGGGGTACATTATCCCTTATAATACATGGGTGATGCTCAGAGTTCCCTGTATAACTCAGTCTGCAGCCTTGTGCCTTTATATGGTCACAGAACCCCTCAGTGACTTCTAATATCCTTATCATTTACAGTAGGGGGTACATTATCCCTTAAAATACATGAGTGATACTCAGAGTTCCCTGTATAACTCAGCCTGCAGCCTTGTGCCTTTATATGGTCACAGAACCCCTCAGTCACTTCTAATATCCTTATCATTTACAGTAGGGGGTACATTATCCCTTATAATACATGAGTCATACTCAGAGTTCCTTGTATAACTCAGCCTGCAGCCTTGTGCCTTTATATGGTCACAGAACAACCCCTCAGTGACTTCTAATATCCTTATCATTTACAGTAGGGGGTAAATTATCCCTTATAATACATGAGTGATACTCAGAGTTCCTTGTATAACTCAGCCTGTAGCCTTGTGTCTTTATATGGTCACAGAACAACCCCTCAGTGACTTCTAATATCCTTATCATTTACAGTAGGGGGTACATTATCCCTTATAATACATGAGTGATGCTCAGAGTTCCCTGTATAACTCAGTCTGCAGCCTTGTGCCTTTATATGGTCACAGAATCCCTCAGTGACTTCTAATATCCTTATCATTTACAGTAGGGGGTACATTACCCATTATAATACATGAGTGATACTCAGAGTTCCCTGTATAACTCAGCCTGCAGCTTTGTGCCTTTATATGGTCACAGAACAACCCCTCAGTGACTTCTAATATCCTTATCATTTACATTAGGGGGTACATTATCCCTTATAATACATGAGTGATACGCAGAGTTCCCTGTATAACTCAGCCTGCAGCCTTATGCCTTTATTTGGTCACAGAACTGCTGAGGAGCTTCTAATAAACATCCGTTGCCAAAAGAAGTGCTCTATTCTCTCTTTAGCCTTTTTGGAGAGCACTAGCAAGTACAGCAGCAATTTCTTGTTGTTTTTCTGTCTCTTTGACCCAGAAGCACCTGACATTACATTATGGGTTACATCTTCTTTATATATGATAATGTCATGCTAAAGGGCCAAGCAGCAGACCAACAAGTAGAAAAATAAAACAGATATTTATATCAGGAATGCATGACATGAATGGGTGCAGGTTATTGCCTCTTTCCAATAATTCTACATAAGTATCGGCATAATTGTACGCGGCTCTTTCTGGCGGAATGAAGAATGGCAAGTGTTTGGGTGAAGAAAAATAATTTACTACATAAAACCCTCAAGGTCACGGAGTTAAACATGGCTGATGTGTTTTTTAACATAACAATTAAAGCGTGTGCTGCCTACAAAAGATCCGCATTTCAATGAGGGAGCTGCCTTCCTTTCTGAAACGATTACCGGATTGAAATAATAACAATAAAAAAATAACTTTTGCATGTACTTGACAGTCTGCTCTTTTGCTCATTATCCTTGTTTTAAGCCATTTAACATGTCTGAGTAGTTTAATTTATGCAGACTGGTTAAATAAAATGACATAGTAATTAATGGCGCAGAGGTTTGTCCCGCTGATGAGGCTGGAAAATAACATACTCCAGACTCGTGTCTATAAAGGAATGTTTTCTTCTGCCATTTCCATTTTTTTATCCCCAGCTCATAATCTTAGAGGCCATCCAGGAAGATGCAACAAAATGGTCAGTAACAATATCCCATTTTTTGCTAATAAATTGGGGTCAGGTAACATAAATGTAGGGGTGTGAAACAATGCAACATTGCGGTGACCTGGGGCTTATATTATGGGATGTTCTGCTCCCTAGTTAATGACATGGGCGGTGCTTGGCTGTTAGTGCCCCACCTGATGGAAGTTCTGTGGTCCAGAGGCTGGAGAAGGCCTCATTCTTCTGGATTTAACTGAGGTACCAGAACCCCATGAATGAGGATTAGCTATTGCCAGTCAGACCCTTTCATAATAAACCCCAGGGGTGTGAGACAGGGCAGCTCAGTGGCCCAATTTAGGAGAAGTAATTGGGTTGGTATTTTCCAAGCATGATGTGCCTTGTTCAAAGATCACAGTGGATCTTTGAACAAGGCACAAAGATCAGGGTATTGTCCCTACACCAGGATGGCATCCAGGGTCGGACTGGGCTGGCTGGACACTGGGAAAAAACCCAGTGTTTCCCGTCGGTGCAGACCCACTCCCCACAGCCAGCAGCTCCTGCACTCCTTCCTATCCTACACCCCCACCTGATCACAAGAAGAAATGAAGGTACTGATAGGGTGAAGGTTAAAGAGGACAGAGGGGGATTTACTGGGGCTCCTGTGGGGATTTGCGGCTGGGGTGGAGGGTCCATGGGGGGGGCAGGGTTCCCTGATGTGGCAGCCGTAGTGGGCCCAGACTCCCCCGACCCAGTCCAATTCTGGTATCACCACATCGAGCAAGATTCTACCCTTTGTTGTGCCTTTCTTCATTTGAGCTCCAACTGAATCCATGACACAGAAGCATTGCAGTGGAAAAATAGTTCACAGTGAAGCATTCACCTCCAGTCAGATCAATTACCTTTTACTCCTGTCAGGAGGATACAACTCATTAAATATGAACCATGGTATAATCACTTATGATTAAGTGAACCATTTTGAAAAATACAGCGTTTGGGGACCAACTATGGGCATCTCCGTTTTGGATCCCAAGTTGCATGTATGATAATTTCCGAGCTCCCTGCGGTGCTTCTGATTCTTTTTTTGGTTCTTCAAGGATGAACTTTGCACTGGGATCTGAGCATGCTTCAGATTGCCGACCACAGATATCCAATTTACATCAGGCAATACTGATGCACAAAATACCCAACAACAGGAGTTGCTGTTTGCATTTCAGGGAAGGTCTGTTCCCTTCCAGAAGGAGGATCATTCTGAACCTTCACAAAGGAAAGTGTTGGAGACAGTAGAAAAGGATGGTGTTCTGGTACCTGAGGCACCTGATCAAAATAAAATGAAGAAGTTGAATGAAGATAGGAAAATGGTTAAAAGGCACAAAGTCTGTGGTTTCCCAGAACTAGGTTATGTGTCTATCGAGTTGGGTTGCCTTGTGAAATAATAGCTGAGTTTTAGGATCACAAGACTTTCGTTGGTTGACTTACTTGCCCTTGTGTGCTTGGGTAGTGACAGAAGAAACTAATAAGGAACCTGACAACGAACGCATGGAAGATAGAGAGAAAATATATAAGCACAGAATTCTCAGAGAGGCAACAAGAATCATCCATTTTGCAGATAAACAAAGCAGCAGCAAGAACAATATCATAATGATGGCGCCTTAAAATACCTTCTCCCTAATGATATTATCCTACAGTTTGACTAACTCCTTTTGCTCGTTCTCCAACATATTAATATTAAATAACCATTTTCAATTCCACTGTTTAGTTACAAAACCACAGTTAAATATTAATACAGTATGAATTGTAGCAAATAAATAACAAATACAGGATTTCGGTTATTGCTCAAGTAAATACTCTTAATGAACGTTTCCTTCACTAATTGACTACGTGCTCTTATTAAAATGTTCCGCAAAAAAGCAATGAAAAGCGTTCATTTCTGGCACTTTTAATATGGTGATGAGGCAAAAATAAAAAGGCCCAATAGGAATATTATTAGCTGTCTTCCGGTATCTAATGTGGCTTTGTAAATGCTTTGAATACATTGATGGGTTACCCAAGTTACATATCTCTTCATCATTCAGACCTGAATGCATAGTAAGGCCCTCTACTTACCGACTTAACTTACCACAGTCAGGATGGGTCAACCATGTGCCCACTGGTGCTGTGATTTATACTGTAGGATATGTGTGTCAAAAAGGCCCAATATTGTGTGTATTTTACCAGCATTAGGCTGGTGAAGTATAAACTCCAGGGAAAAGTCTGTGTGGCTGCAGCAAATAATGCTGTTTAATTCTATTCTGGCTTAGGAAAAGCTGGATAGTGGGTCCCTGGAGTGAATGGAAGAGAGCAGGGGGGCTTCCATTCCTTGATTCTGTAATAGTTTTCAGCTGCCAAGCTAGAGGCAGTTAACTAATTAAGCTACAGGTGAGCTGTAGTTAAAAGGAGGTGTGGAGCAACACCTCAGGGCTTCTTCCCCTGGATATCTCCTGGATCTGGAGGAGGGTGTGGGGCCATGTGAGGACCTTCTTGAGTTAAGGAAGGTGCCTGTGTGTAGCTGGGAAGGAGAGTGATTCCCTGCTGACCTGTGTTTGAGAGAGAGCTCTAAAGCACTGGAGAGGAAAAGAGAAACCCCTCCCAGGAATCAAGTATGTCTTGAGTGTGCCCAGAGAGGATTCTGGGATTTGCGGTCCACCCAAAAGCCAGTGAGGGCTAAGGAAACCGTGAGTTAAAGTTAACACCAGTGAGGGTGTGAATTGGGACTGTTAATGCTTATGTGAAGCTAATGTTATCCCCAATGTGAAGCCAGTGGGCTGAAGATTTGTGTTTGTGCCAAATAAAATTCAGCAAAGCTGCATTTAACTTAAAGGCGGTGTCAGTCTCCATTCTCTGTGCTGAAAACTGTGCCGGGCCTTGGGTTTCGCTATCTGAAGCTCACAATACATAGAATAACCAATCCCTGGAAGCAAGTCCTTTTAGAAAGAACAGTAAGGGAAGCAGTTTTGTGCTCTAGCTCTTGAGTCCAGGATCTTTGTAATGGGTTCCTCGTAGTATGATGGAATGTCTATATGATACCTACACCTCCATCCTACACCTTCTGGCATAACACCTTGGTTGTTGCTCTCTGTGGCCTAAAAGCAGGTGCTTATTTTTAAATTATTGGCTTGGAGGCAATTTTTGGTTGCATGAAAACCAGGCGTAATTATAAACAGAGCCTCCTGTAGTCTACTTAGCCATTACCAATTGTCAATCACAATCCATATTTGGTACCCCCTGGAAATTTTTTCATGCTTGTGTTGCTTTTTTAAAATTTAATGTAACTCACAGGTTAAAAAAAAGCATGGGACCCCAGACTACAGTAATGGGATTTATGACTAAGGAGCCAGAAATCACATATGTTTCACCCCCTGCTGTGTGCTTCTTGGAGGCATCAGACAACATGGTATCCAAAAAGACTCCCAGCTTCCCTTTATTTCATAGCCAAGAAACTGTTGTATTACATGGATGCTTATATCTGTTACTCAGAATGGACTTCTCTAAACTAATCATCTAATCCATTGGCTGGTAGCCAGCAATGAACTATCATAGAAGACACTATTGATTATATGTGTACTTGTTGCAAATCTCACTGAAAAAGTTATTTAGGGGTGCAAATGGCCAGAAGCAAGAATTCAGTTACATGTAACTATTAAACATGCCAGTGAAGGTCTGATCTGTAGCAAAATAAAGCCTGTGGACAGCTTGAGAACCAACAACTGGAGGGACAGCACCTGGGGGAACGGAGGTCCAAGACTAGCTTTTAAACTGCAAGATGTAATATCACATTCCATATCCTGAAGTCCCTAAAAAAAGTTCATTAGAGGGAATCTGTTAAAAGAAAACATGTTTTGTTTCAAAATGCACACAATTAATAGTGCTGCTCCAGCAGAAATCTGCAAACAGATATTTTTTTATATTTAATAATGAAATCTAACATGGTGCTACACAAGTTGTTAGTTTCCCAGGTGTCCTCAGTCATGTGACTCGTGCTCTGATAAACTTCAGTCACTCTTTACTGCTACACTATAAGTAGAAGTAAATGGCTGCCTACACACCAATATTATAGCTAAAAATATACTTGTTGGTTCAGGCATAACATTTTATATGGTAGAGTGAATTATTTGTAATTTAAACAGTGTACTTTAGAAATAAAAGCTACACCATAAAAAATCATGATTATCAATATTGATATTCTCCCAATATCTTACTCTGAAACGTCTACAGGATGGTCTTTATGTTCAATATCTGGAAAGACCAGTGATTAATTAGTTGGCAAAAATTCACAGGTACTTGTTACAGTCTCCCTGCAGGCCTATATTGGCAGACAGGAGATCACCAACTGGGACACAAAAGAGGGGGGTTGTGGGTACACTCCAAGTTACAAAGTTATGACCATAAAGTTGGTAAGCCACCATACAATGTCAAGTTAAACCCCTAACTAAATCCCTAACTGTTTACCCTGGTCATAATATAAAAAGACTTGTACTTCTACATAGTTTGGAGAAATGTCTCCTGACCCCGGCATTGGTTTCAGACTGAGGGCTAGGTCTGAAAGAGAGATTGCCCAAACTAACACCCATTTTTTAAAGGCATAGGACCACCATTTGTTTAAAGGGGCAGATGAGGGGGTGGTACAAACCACATGAAGCTTAGCCTGCAGCTTCTGGCTACAATTCAAAATACAAAAGAGGGTAAACAGTTAGGGACCACCGTACGAGGTTTACCTTGATCTGGTATGGTGACATCAATTTTATGATCATAACTTTTTTAACTAAAAGCCCGTGTTTTTGTAAATACATGCACTTGCATATATACTGAATTACTTATGAGACAGGGGACAAGGGAATGTGCATTGATTAATTGGACAAATCAGTAGCACTTCCATTGTATTTAAACACATTTTTACTTAGCCTTGGAGTGCACCCACAACTCTCCTCTTTTGTATTTTGTGTTCTAAGTATGTGGATTCACTTCTACAACCATTGGTGAGGAAACTGGAGTCCTATTTGCAGAGGACACCACAGATTTCATGAGAGTGATTGGCAGTATAGATACAGGCAAAATCATTTTTTATCCAAAGTTTGTATATGTGTATTACCCATGCTGTGAGGGAATTCCTAAGCCACAATCATGCATATGACGGACCTTCAATAGAGTTTGTGATTTCCTTGTTGGAAATTTATTATATAACAACAATTTCAAATCTGAGACTTGTTTGTTTTTTGAGTTAGCCAGGACCACCATGGGCACAAATGTGGCACCCACATATGCAAATATTTTTATGCACTGGTACGAGACACTCAATATATTTTGTCATCCACTTTTTTGGAAACAGGGTGGATATTACAAATGCTACATAGACTATTCGTTTTTTATGGCATAGGACTGATGATGTAGGTAAACAAAAAGTTGGAGCAAGGCACTCTGATAGGTCACACATAGATCAGACTGATGATGAATAAAAATATGAAAATTTTATATATATAAACATCTAATGCCTGACGCGTTTCATGTCACTAGGACACTTAGTCATCGTCTACGATGGCCTCACTGTGTTTTTTTGGGTAATTTAAACAAGATATCTTCAACCATCAGGTTTACAGCACACAGGGATCCATACAGTATTAACTTCTGGGATGTGACAGTAGACAAGGAATTGGAGTGGCCACAGCTTCACCCAAAGATATTTCAGAAACCTACCAATAGGAATTCTATTTTGCACTGTTTCAGTAGCCACCCTCTGCATTTTTTGAATTCTCTACCTAGGTCACAGATGGTACGGGTGGTCCGAATGACTACTAAGGAGGAGGAGAAGGTCATGTCACTAGAGACCATGAGTAAAAGATTTTTGGAGAGTAAATTGATTACGGATATGAGGAAATGGGCCGAGTCATTTGATGGGGTCAACATGGGTTATTAATGATAAGGAGGACGCATTATACTACATGATCACATTTGATGCTTGTACACAATTAATTAAAAAATCTACAGTTTATATATACTGTTATGTGTTTTTCTTGCATAAGCATGGTTGTCTTGAGAAAGGTCCTACCAGGGACTGAAATGACATGGCTGTTAAATCAATTTTGAATAGACTTTGAATTTTTCACAATATATCTCGGTGTTGCTGGTCTTTTTTGAAGTACATTATATATATATATATATATATATATAGATAGATAGATAGATAGATATATTATATTTTTTTCCCCGACAAAGGTTCCTTTGTGAATCTAAAACATTGGACACAATAAACCTTTATTTTGCTTGACCTATTGTTGGAATGCTGTCAACTGGTGTATGTGTGTATATATATATATATATATATATATATATATATATATATATATATATCTATCCATACTGTATATATTTATTGCCATTAAGTTCTAGAAAAGGGTCTTTGAAAGCCTGGAGCTTAGTTGCAAAACCTGACAACAAACTGGGAAATATGACACAAGGATATTTGCACTGGGAAAGTTTGATGGAGATTGGCTTTGTGTAATAAGTTACGCAGTTTTCTTTTAAAGGGCATGTAAAGGCAACAAATAATCTCAATTATTCTTTAATTAAAAAATGTGTACCGTTTTAATAAGAAACCTGACTGTATGCAGTGAAATTCTCCCTCATTTACTGCTGTGGATAGGAATTGTCAGACGGTCCCTAACTGCTCTGCAGGGAAACAATTATACTTATGAACAGCAGGGGGAGCCCCCGCCTTACTTCCCAGCCATGCAGAACTCAAGCAGCTTTGTTTGTTTCCCTGTAGAGCAGTCGGCGACTGTGTAGAGATTTGTATTGGATTTTATTTTTGGCTTTACATCCCCTTTACTGTTTCCAACTCCAGCTGCAGGGACAAAGATCATGGAGCCAGATTTAAACATATAAACTGGGATTCTATTTGGAGGATTATTTTGCTGCAGCCACTGGTTCTGCAGAGTTGGAGAAAGTTTGTATTAAACAATACAAAAACTATAAAATCCACATTAGATTACATGACAACACAGGACCCAGTGCAGTCTGCCTATTCTGATTATTAATCAGTCTTGCCGTATCAGCTTCTGGCAGATATTATTTGACTTGTGCTGTTTTGATAATTTATGATGATCCCTAAGCAGATCAGATCACACTGAGCATGTGCACAGTCTTGGTCTTGCAAATATGTATAACAAAGTTACAAGATGACAGCCCCCTGTGGCCAAATTTGAAAGCATAAATCATTTGTTTGATTAGACTTGTTGTGCAGTAACTTCATGTTTATGTTTAGTATACAGCATTTCTAGCCCTATTCTATTTTAGACTTTACTTCCCCTTTAAGGGGAATCATCGAAGAAACAGTAAAATTCTCTGTGTGCTTGGAAGTTAGAAATTTTCAAATCAAAGTCACACCTGAGTAAATGATGCCTAGAAATCTTGTACAGTATATTTATAGGTTTTGCTGCTCCACAGATGGTACCATAATTCTTTATTATAGTTAGAAGGTGTAAGAGTGATGTTTAATTGTTCATGTTTGTTTCAGAGGAAATACGAGGATCAAACTGAGCAAATGATTTATCCCCTTTAGAATGATGTAGAGAGGGATATTCTGAGACAATTTGCAATTGGTTTTCATTTTTTATTATTTGTGGTTTTTGAGTTATTTCGCTTTTTATTCGGCAGCTCTCGTCTAGTTTGCAATTTCAGCCGTCTGGTTGTTAGGTAGGCAACTACAATAGAAGCAGCAGCAGCCACTGTGTTGTATAGTTGTGTCCAGGGTGATATATATGATCACTGCCAACAAGTGTACATCAGCTTACAATGTCTGATTATATTGCAATTGTGTGAGTAATTAAAATATTATACCAGCTGCACAGCCAATATGCTCCCCTGTCTGAAATCTGCCAGTTTTTCCCTTTGTCACGTCGAAGATACCCAGAACCCCGGCACTCGCTGAAGCAACTCTTACACCTAAACGATGGCAGCAACTGGGAAAACTGCCAGCCAAACCCATATTCCAAAGCAAGAAAAAAAAAAAAAAAAAAAGCACAGTCAGTTGTTGAAGTTGATTCTGACATATTTAGACAGGGGTTTTAAACTGAAAGCATTACTAATTTAAATTTTTAGCATTTCAGTTCGGATTTTCCTCCCCTGTCAGAAAACGTAACACTCTCATTGAAACACACGTTGCACAATGTGATCCGCCAGTCGGTTGGGTTTCTGTAATTGTAATTGTTATTGCATCAGTTAGACAGCTGGTTAGGGCTCTGTTAACTGGATCTGTCATTGATTGGGTTTCCATAAAGCTTCCTATTACTGCACAGGGCACACAGAAGTAGATTATTCTGCTATCACAGGTATGGGATCCGTTATCCGGAAACCCGTTATTACCCGTAATTACGGAAAGGCTATCTCCCATAGATTCCATTTTATCCAAATTTTTAAAAAATTATTTCCTTTTTCTGTGTAATAATAAAAAAATAGCTTGTACTTGATCCCAACTAAGATATAATTAATCTTTATTGGAAGCAAAACCAGCCTATTGGGTTTATTTAATGTTTACATGATTTTCTTGTAGACTTAAGATTTGAGGGTCCGAATTATAGAAAGATATGTTATCCGGAAAGCCTGAGGTCCCAAGCTCTCTGGATATACAATACACTCTGATGTTTGGGTTTCTGTTAACTGTTCCGTCATGCAACAATTCATTCAGATAGCTGTTGGGTCCTTTAATGATCGAGACAATAGACCTGAGATTCTCCACATTCAACCCATTATCAATACAGGTATAGGATCCATTATCCGTAAACCTGTTATCTAGAAAGCACCGAATTGTGGGAAGGCCCTCTCCCATAGACTCAATTTTAATCAAACAATTCACAATTTTAAAAGAATATTTTCTTTCTCTGTAATAATAAAACAGTAGCTTGTTCTTGATCCCAACTAAGATATAATTAATCCTTATTGGAGGCAAAACCAGCCTATTGGGTTTATTTCATGTTTAAATGATTTTTTTTAGTGGATAATTTATAGGGATCCAAATTATGGAAATATCTCTTATCCCCCAGGTCCTGAGCATTTTGAATAACAGCTCCCATTCCTGTATTTTTAGAACACTGATACATTTTGTGCCATCAGATATTAAAAGATGCCTTACCCTTTAAACAAAACAGGGATTGTTTGTCCATATATTGCAATATATTTAAGCTGAACAACTACGTCAAAGTCATCCCATATCTGGCCAGTCCTATGCTCAATTTTCATCTGATTCATTAAGAATTCTATAGTTTCATTATACATTTTACACAGGGACTTAGTTTTACCTGTGACTTACTTGCTGCTTTCAAAGTAAAACTCCCAAATGGTTGCCCTTTT
The DNA here is from genome assembly GCF_017654675.1 of Xenopus laevis. NCBI lineage: Eukaryota > Metazoa > Chordata > Amphibia > Anura > Pipidae > Xenopus > Xenopus laevis. The sequence goes on from NC_054371.1 coordinate 222,196,154, forward strand.
ATTGGCCACTACTGAGTTTTCTTTTCCAGTAATGATATCCATGTTGCAGAGCTTTCCTATTTATCTATAAAGGTATTCATTGGCTGAGGGGTAAGCGTATGATTGGATGTTTTTCAGGCTTAGCTCAGGCACATGAAAGACAGGCAACTACATAAACATGACAAGGAACTGTGTCTTACACACCCATTTACCTGTATTGAGGCTAATTAAATTGGTGGTTCACCTTTAAGTTAACTTTTAGGGGGTTATTTATTAAACTCCAAATGCAAAAATCACGAAAAATTCGTGACTTTTTTTTATAAAATCAGACTTTTGAAAAAAAATCACAAATTTTTCCGAATTTATTAAACCGCGAGGATGGAAAAGTCTGAATCTGAAAATCCGGCATCTCAGACCTGTCGAGGTTACATATAAGTCAATGGGAGAAGTCCCAATGATTTTTTGATGTGCGCAGGGTTTTTGGCAATAACCCGAAGTTTTCAGGCAAAATTCGGAGTTTGTGGGTGAAAAACCTGAAAAGTTTTTTCCCACAAAAAAAAATATACATTCGGACTTTGATAAATAGCCCCCTTAATGTTTTAACATCTTAAAAAAAAAACACTCTATAAGGTTACAAATGTATAGTTAGTGCTACTTTTTATTACTCATCTTTCTATTCAGTCCCTTTCCTATTCATATTCCAGTCTCTTATTCAAATCAATGCATGGTTGCTAGGGTCGTTTGGACCCCAGCAACCAGATTGCAGAAATTGTAAACTGGAGAGCTGCTGAATAAAAATCTCAATAACTAAAAAAAACACAAAATAATAAAAATGAGAACCAATTGCAAATTGTCTCAGAATATCACTCTCTAGCATCATTCTAGTCAAGTTAATTTAAAGGTGAACAATGCTTTTAAAACCCATCTGTTTGCCATTAGCTTGGTTTTATACATCTTAGTCCACATCAAGGGCAAGGTACTGTCTATACATAGCGTGTGTAGGGTCAGACTGGGCCATTGGGACACTGGGAGAGAATTGGATGGACCTCACCAACCCAGACCTGCACCCCAGTCTGAGACCTCCTGGCCCAGACTGTGGGTGCAACTAGAGAACAGGTACCAGTGGGGGGCTTTGGCTGGAGCACCATTGGGCCTCGGACCCTCCAGTCTGATGCTAAGGGGGTTATTTATCAAAGTCCGAATTTATCTCAACATTTGCAGCCACAAACTCCAAACTTTCAGCATATTTATTATTTGATTTTCCTGAAAATTTGCTTTATGGGAAAAAATCCGACATTTTTCCAATTTTTCATCCAAAAACTCAGATTTTGTATGCCTTTTTCCCGAAAACTCCTAAATCTTCGGGGTATTGCACGAAACCCAGCGCACACCAAAAAACCATTGGCGCTTCTTCCTTTGACTTATTTGCAACCTCGTTAGGTCTGAGATGCCGGATTTTCAGATTCAGACTTTTCCATCCTCGGGGTTTAATAAATTCTGGAAAATTCGTGATTTTTTTTAAAAGTATGATTTTATACAAAAAAAAACACACATTTTTCGGGATTCAGAGTTTAGTAAATAAACCCCTAAGTGTGTATATCAAATGCCACCAGTGAACCTGCCTCCTCTTCTCTTCAAGTGATTTTCCAATGCCTTTACCTTTTCTTCCCTCCCAGGCTATTAGACAATTATTAGTGATCTGTAGAGATGTCGCGAACTGTTCGCCGGCGAACTTGTTCGCGCGAACATCGGGTGTTCGCGCTCGCCGGAAGTTCGCGAACGTCGCGCGACGTTCGCCATTTTGGGTTCGCCATTGTTGGCGCTTTTTTTTGCCCTCTCACCCCAGACCAGCAGGTACATGGCAGCCAATCAGGAAGCTCTCCCCTGGACCACTCCCCTTCCCTATAAAAACCGAAGCCCTGCAGCGTTTTTTCACTCTGCCTGTGTGTGCTGAAGAGATAGTGTAGGGAGAGAGCTGCTGCCTGTTAGTGATTTCAGGGACAGTTGAAAGTTTGCTGGCTAGTAATCGTTTTGATACTGCTCTGTTATTGGAGGGACAGAAGTCTGCAGGGGTTTGAGGGACATTTAAGCTTAGGTAGCTTTGCTGGCTAGTAATCTACCTTCTACTGCAGTGCTCTGTATGTAGCTGCAGTGGGCAGCTGTCCTGCTTCTGATCTCATCTGCTGACTGCTGCAATAACAGTAGTCCTTGTAAGGACTGCTTTTATTTATTTTTTTGTTGTTTTACTACTACTACTACTACTACTACTATAAGAGCCCAGTGCTATTAGTCTAGCAGTGTTGGGGAGTGGGACTGGTGTGCTAATCTGCTGCTCCTAGTAGTTCAGCAGCACCAACTTTAATTTTTTTTTTTAATATTCATTTTTTTTTTATTTTACTTTTTTTTATTTTACTACCGCTGTAGTAGTGTATAAGTTGACCTTTTAGGCATTATTTGCCCTGTAGGCATTATTTGCACACTGTTTTCTTCAACCCGCCATCGAGCTGTGTGACCTTGTTCACATTCTGTCTAAATATCCATAATATTACCGTCTCCAGAAAAAACACCGGAGTCACTTTTTTCAAGCAGCCATAATATATTTTACGTAATCCGTATCCACCGCTGTAGTAGTGTATACGTTGGCCTTGTAGGCATTATTTGCACACTGTTTTCTTCAACCCGCCATCGAGCTGTGTGACCTTGTTCCCATTCTGTCTAAATATCCATAATATTACCGTCTCCAGAAAAAACACCGGAGTCACTTTTTTCAAGCAGCATTCATATATTTTACGTAATCCGTATCCACCGCTGTAGTAGTGTATACGTTGGCCTTGTAGGCATTATTTGCACACTGTTTTCTTCAACCCGCCATCGAGCTGTGTGACCTTGTTCCCATTCTGTCTAAATATCCATAATATTACCGTCTCCAGAAAAAACACCGGAGTCACTTTTTTCAAGCAGCATTCATATATTTTACGTAATCCGTATCCACCGCTGTAGTAGTGTATACGTTGGCCTTGTAGGCATTATTTGCACACTGTTTTCTTCAACCCGCCATCGAGCTGTGTGACCTTGTTCCCATTCTGTCTAAATATCCATAATATTACCGTCTCCAGAAAAAACACCGGAGTCACTTTTTTCAAGCAGCATTCATATATTTTACGTAATCCGTATCCACCGCTGTAGTAGTGTATACGTTGGCCTTGTAGGCATTATTTGCACAGTGTTTTCTTCAACCCGCCATCGAGCTGTGTGAGCTTGTTCACATTTTGTCTAAATATTGATAATATTATCGTCTCTAGAAAAACCACTTGAGTTACTTTTTTTCAAGCAGCATTCATATATTTTACGTAATCCGTATCCACCGCTGTAGTAGTGTATACGTTGACCTTGTAGGCATTATTTGCACACTGTTTTCTTCAACCCGCCATCGAGCTGTGTGAGCTTGTTCACATTTTGTCTAAATATTGATAATATTATCGTCTCTAGAAAAACCACTTGAGTTACTTTTTTTCAAGCAGCATTCATATATTTTACGTAATCCGTATCCACCGCTGTAGTAGTGTATACGTTGACCTTGTAGGCATTATTTGCACACTGTTTTCTTCAACCCGCCATCGAGCTGTGTGAGCTTGTTCACATTTTGTCTAAATATTGATAATATTATCGTCTCTAGAAAAACCACTTGAGTTACTTTTTTTCAAGCAGCATTCATATATTTTACGTAATCCGTATCCACCGCTGTAGTAGTGTATACGTTGACCTTGTAGGCATTATTTGCACAGTGTTTTCTTCAACCCGCCATCGAGCTGTGTGAGCTTGTTCACATTTTGTCTAAATATTGATAATATTATCGTCTCTAGAAAAACCACTTGAGTTACTTTTTTTCAAGCAGCATTCATATATTTTACGTAATCCGTATCCACCGCTGTAGTAGTGTATACGTTGACCTTGTAGGCATTATTTGCACACTGTTTTATTCAACCCGCCATCGAGCTGTGTGAGCTTGTTCACATTTTGTCTAAATATTGATAATATTATCGTCTCTAGAAAAACCACTTGAGTTACTTTTTTTCAAGCAGCATTCATATATTTTACGTAATCCGTATCCACCGCTGTAGTAGTGTATACGTTGACCTTGTAGGCATTATTTGCACAGTGTTTTCTTCAACCCGCCATCGAGCTGTGTGAGCTTGTTCACATTTTGTCTAAATATTGATAATATTATCGTCTCTAGAAAAACCACTTGAGTTACTTTTTTTCAAGCAGCATTCATATATTTTACGTAATCCGTATCCACCGCTGTAGTAGTGTATACGTTGACCTTGTAGGCATTATTTGCACACTGTTTTCTTCAACCCGCCATCGAGCTGTGTGAGCTTGTTCACATTTTGTCTAAATATTGATAATATTATCGTCTCTAGAAAAACCACTTGAGTTACTTTTTTTCAAGCAGCATTCATATATTTTACGTAATCCGTATCCACCGCTGTAGTAGTGTATACGTTGACCTTGTAGGCATTATTTGCACAGTGTTTTCTTCAACCCGCCATCGAGCTGTGTGAGCTTGTTCACATTTTGTCTAAATATTGATAATATTATCGTCTCTAGAAAAACCACTTGAGTTACTTTTTTTCAAGCAGCATTCATATATTTTACGTAATCCGTATCCACCGCTGTAGTAGTGTATACGTTGACCTTGTAGGCATTATTTGCACACTGTTTTCTTCAACCCGCCATCGAGCTGTGTGAGCTTGTTCACATTTTGTCTAAATATTGATAATATTATCGTCTCTAGAAAAACCACTTGAGTTACTTTTTTTCAAGCAGCATTCATATATTTTACGTAATCCGTATCCACCGCTGTAGTAGTGTATACGTTGACCTTGTAGGCATTATTTGCACACTGTTTTCTTCAACCCGCCATCGAGCTGTGTGACCTTGTTCACATTTTGTCTAAATATTGATAATATTATCGTCTCTAGAAAAACCACTTGAGTTACTTTTTTTCAAGCAGCATTCATATATTTTACGTAATCCGTATCCACCGCTGTAGTAGTGTATACGTTGACTTTGTAGGCATTATTTGCACAGTGTTTTCTTCAACCCGCCATCTAGCTGTGTGTATTATCGTTTCCAGAAAAACCAACTGAGTTTTTGTTGTTGTTGTTGTTTTTTTAAAAATAATGCCAGGCAAAGGCAGGCCGCCACGCAGAGGCCGTGCTAGGGGCCGTGCTGCTATGCAATCCTGTGGCCCTAGCAAATTCCCAGTTTTAAAAAGCCAATGACCCTGAACTCCCAAAATGCTGAAGAGGTAGTTGACTGGCTTACACAGCACACCCCATCCTCTACCGTTTCTAACTTTACCACAACATCCTCCTCATCCTCCACTGCTATGGCCACCCCACGTAACACTTCCTCCACCACCGGTGCCCCTTCTTCACTGGGGTCAGAGGAGTTATTTTCCAATGAGTTTCTTGAACTGAGTAATGCGCAACCATTATTGCCAGAAGAAGATGAAGGAGATGAGGACCTTACACCAGATTTAATTCTGGCAGAGAACACGATAGAGATGGACATAATGAGTGATGAGGAGGAGGTCCCCGCTGCTGCTTCCTTCTGTGATGTGTCAGAAGAAATTGATGCATCTGAGGAGAATGATGATGAGGAGATTGATGTTTTGTGGGTGCCTAGTAGAAGAGAGCAAGAGGAGGGTAGTTCAGATGGAGAGACGGAGAGTCAGAGAGGCAGTAGGAGAATAAGACTTAGAAGAAGCAGGGAGGACAGCCCGCAGGGATCAGCAGGGCAACAACATGTATCGGCACCTGTGTTCAGCCGGCCAACGCACCCGCCATTGCCGCCAATACCGCCAACTCCGCCAACTTCTACTGTTACCGCCAGATCGCACACTTCCAAAAAGTCAGCAGTGTGGGATTTTTTTAATGTGTGTGCCTCTGACAAAAGCATTGTAATTTGCAATGAGTGCAGTCAGAAACTGAGCCTTGGTAAGCCCAACAGCCACATAGGTACAACTTCTATGCGAAGGCACATGAGCGGCAAGCACAAAGCACTTTGGGAGCAACACCTCAAAGGCAACAGGCAAACTAAAAGCCACACTCCTTCTGGTCCAGCATCTTACTGCTCTACCTCTGCTCTCCTTGACCCGTCTGAACCACCCTCCACTCCGCCTTCCACCTTGACCACCTGTTCCCATTCCCAGTCATCTGCCACCAGCCAAGTTTCTGTGAAGGCCATGTTTGAGCGTAAGAAGCCAATGTCTGACTGTCACCCCCTTGCCCGGCGTCTGACAGCTGGCTTGTCTGCACTCTTAGCCCGCCAGCTTTTACCATACCAGCTGGTGGACTCTGAGGCCTTCCGCAAATTTGTAGCAATTGGGACACCGCAGTGGAAGGTACCCAGCCGCAATTTTTTTTCTAAAAAGGGAATACCACACCTGTACCAACATGTGCAGAGCCAAGTTACCGCATCTCTGTCACTTAGTGTTGGGCCAAAGGTCCATATGACTACTGACGCATGGTCCTCCAAGCATGGTCAGGGCAGGTATGTCACCTACACTGCCCACTGGGTGAACTTGGTAATGGCTGGGAAGCAGGGAATGGGTAGCTCAACAACAACAGTGGAGTTGGTGTCACCGCCACGGATTGCACGCGGTTCTGCCACCACCTCTACTCCTCCATCGCTCTCTACCTCGTCTTCTTCTTCTTCTTACTCTGCTGCTGGGTCCTCCTTCTCCTCCTCCACACCTGTGCACCCCCAGCTCCCCCTAGGCTATTCGACGTGCCAGGTACGCCGTTGTCACGCTGTCTTGGGGATGACGTGCCTGGAAAGCAAAAACCATACCGGATCTGTACTCCTGTCATCTCTGCAGTCACAGGCCGATCGGTGGCTGACCCCACACCAACTGCAGATCGGAAAAGTGGTGTGTGACAATGGAAGCAATCTGTTGGCAGCGTTGAGACTAGGCAATTTAACACATGTGCCCTGCATGGCACATGTGTTAAATTTAATAGTCCAACGTTTTGTCTCCAAGTACCCAGGATTCCAGGACGTTCTCACCCAGTCCAGAAAGGTGTCGGCCCATTTCAGACGTTCCTACACAGCCATGGCACGCCTTGCTGACATTCAGCAGCGCTACAACATGCCAGTCAGGCGTTTGATTTCTGACAGCCAGACTCGCTGGAATTCAACGCTCCTTATGTTGGAACGTCTGCTGCAACAACAAAGGGCCGTCAACGAGTACCTTTTTGAACTGGGTGGTAGGACTGGATCTGCACAGCTGGGGATTTTTTTCCCCCGTTACTGGGTGCTTATGCGCGATGCCTGCAGGCTCATGCGACCTTTTGAAGAGGTGACAAATATGGTCAGTCGCACCGAAGGCACCATCAGCGACCTAATACCCTTCGCTTTCTTCCTGGAGCGTGCCGTGCGACGAGTGACAGATGAGGCTGTAGACCAGCGTGACGAGGAGCTGGAAGCGCACGATTTCTGGTCGGAATCACCAGAACGAACCCAGGCACCTGCTGCAACGCAGGGAGAGGTGCCAGAAGTGGAGTCAGAGGAGGAAGGTGGCTTTGTGGAGGAGGAGGAGGAGGACCAACAGGAGCAGGCTTCCCAGGGGGCTAGTGGTGACCTTTTGGGGACCCCTGGTCTTGTACGTGGCTGGGGGGAGGAGACCGTGGATGATGCAGTCCTTGATAATGAGGAAGCGGAGATGGATAGCTCTGCATCCAACCTTGTGAGAATGGGGTCTTTCATGCTGTCATGCCTGTTGAAGGACCCCCGTATCAAGAGGCTTAAGGAGAAGGACCTGTACTGGGTCGCAACGCTACTAGACCCTCGGTACAAGCATAAAGTGTCAGAAATGTTACCAACATACCACAAGTCCGAAAAGATGCGGCATTTACAAACCAGCCTGCAAAACATGTTGTACAATGCTTTTAAGGGTGATGTCACTTCAGGAACTCATCAACATTCCAGGGGCAGAGGTGCCAGTAATCCTGCCACGAGCACACCTGCAAGGACAAAGCCCTTTGGCCAGTCTGTAACGTCAGACATGCAAATGTTTTTCTGTCCAAGGCAGCGCCACAACCCTTCTGGATCCACCCTCAAAGAACGCCTCGACCGGCAGGTAGCGGACTACCTGGCATTAACTGCAGATATCGACACTCTGAGGAGCGATGAACCCCTGGACTACTGGGTGCGCAGGCTTGATCTGTGGCCAGAGCTGTCACAATTTGCCATGAACCTCTTGTCTTGCCCAGCCTCAAGTGTGCTCTCAGAAAGGACCTTCAGTGCAGCAGGAGGGATTGTAACTGAGAAGAGAACTCGCCTAGGTCACAAAAGTGTCGATTACCTGACCTTTATTAAAATGAATGAGGGGTGGATCTCGGAGGGTTACTGCACGCCGGAAGACTTGTTCTGACTTCTATGCAGCTGTCCTTCTCTTCAAGCCTCATGACTCCACACACAGCTGTCCTTTAGCGTCCTCCTCCTCCCTCCGCCACCGTTACAAACTAGGGTGCAAACCCTACTGGTTTAATTTTTTCTGGCCTCTGTGCTTCAGTGGCTGCAACCAAAAAAACTGGGCAAACAATGTCTACAAGGTCAACGTATGGCAAAAAATGACTATTTTCAGCATTTATATGGCATATTTTTTCTGGCAACTGTGCTTCAGTGGCTGCGTCCAAAAAAATGCATATTTTCTGCATTTATATGGCATAATTTTTCTGGCAACTGTGCTTCAGTGGCTGCGACCAAAAAAATGCATATTTTCTGCATTTATATGGCATAATTTTTCTGGCCTCTGTGCTTCAGTGGCTGCAACCAAAAAAATTTATATTTTCAGCATTTATATGGCATAATTTTTCTGGCCTCTGTGCTTCAGTGGCTGCAACCAAAAAAATTTATATTTTCAGCATTTATATGGCATAATTTTTCTGGCAACTGTGCTTCAGTGGCTGCGACCAAAAAAATTACTATTTTCAGCATTTATATGGCATATTTTTTCTGGCCTCTGTGCTTCAGTGGCTGCGGCCAAAAAAACTGGGCAAACAATGCCTACAAGGTCAACGACGTTGACCTTGTAGGCATTGTTTGCCCAGTTTTTTTGGCCGCAGCCACTGAAGCACAGAGGCCAGAAAAAATATGCCATATAAATGCTGAAAATAGTAATTTTTTGCCATACGTTGACTCAACGTATATGGCAAAAAATGACTATTTTCAGCATTTATATGGCATATTTTTTCTGGCAACTGTGCTTCAGTGGCTGCGACCAAAAAAATGCATATTTTCTGCATTTATATGGCATAATTTTTCTGGCCTCTGTGCTTCAGTGGCTGCAACCAAAAAAATTTATATTTTCAGCATTTATATGGCATAATTTTCTGGCAACTGTGCTTCAGTGGCTGCGACCAAAAAATGCATATTTTCTGCATTTATATGGCATAATTTTTCTGGCCTCTGTGCTTCAGTGGCTGCAACCAAAAAAATTTATATTTTCAGCATTTATATGGCATAATTTTTCTGGCAACTGTGCTTCAGTGGCTGCGTCCAAAAAAACTGGGCAAACAATGTCTACAAGGTCAACGTATGGCGAAAAATTACTATTTTCAGCATTTATATGGCATATTTTTTCTGGCAACTGTGCTTCAGTGGCTGCGTCCAAAAAAACTGGGCAAACAATGCCTACAAGGTCAACGTATGGCAGTTGTTTAAAGAGAACAGTAGATTACTAGCCAGCAAAGCTACCTAAGCTAAAATGTCCCTCAAATCCCTGCAGACTTCTGTCCCTCCAATACAGAGCAGTATCAAGCAGATTACTAGCCAGCAAGCTTACTATCATCTGTCCCTGAAATCACTAACAGCTCTCCCCCTACACTATCTCTTCCAAGCACACACAGGCAGATTTTTCAGATACATTTTTGCCCTTGATCCCCCTCTGGCATGCCACTGTCCAGGTCGTTGCACCCTTTAAACAACTTTAAAATCATTTTTCTGGCCAGAAATGTCTTTTCTAGATGTTAAAGTTCGCCTTCCCATTGAAGTCTATGGGGTTCGCGAACCGTTCGCGAACCGCTCGCATTTTTGCGCAAGTTCGCGAATATGTTCGCGAACTTTTTTTCCGACGTTCGCTACATCCCTAGTGATCTGGATAAGAACCGCTCATCCGGCCCAGACTGGGTAAAAATAAAATATAATGACAAAACAATTGAAGGAAACATTTGAAACATTCTCAGACACAGATGAAGGAATGAACGAATCTTTGAAGGCAGGACCACAGGGCAGCACTTAGAGAGATAGAGAAGCTATAGCATCTCTTTATGCTGTCGATACTTTATATTAAGGCTGAATTTGTACCAGGAAAGGATCCTTATTAGAGCAGAGTGTGTTTTATTCGTGTCTATCCGTTAGCAACGTATCATATTATTTGTATTTCACAGTTTATTTTCCGGCGAGGATGAAAGAAACAAATGTACAGTAAATTGTGCCAGCGTCAGGATTACGCCCGACCCCCTCTGTTGGAAATAGGATTTATCCTTCGCCGGAGTCGTGCCGTGCTTTTGTTTATGGAGTGCGAGGACTCATTAAAAGCCCGGTCCTTCTGCGAACACCTGTGCCAAGTCCCTGCACATAATTAGCTTCCCGGTGCCATTTCTCCCCGCTCGCCCCGGAACTCGCCGCACACCTTTCAGGCCGGGGAGCAGCTGCCGCAATTGAAATATATCCCTAGGATTCAAAAGCCTTAATCCCATCTATATTTCTTTTATTATTTTTTTTGTTTTTTGTTTGCGGGGTGATGGTTATTGTATCCATGGCAACCCACAAAGGCTTCCAGGAATAACTCATAAAGTTATTAGCATTTTAATCAGGTTATTGAAATAAAATGAATAAATGTAAGCTAAGAAAACAAAAAAAAAAAGAAAAGAATACACTTCTCTCCGACGGAGGAATTCAGGTAATTATGTATTGTGTCAGTCAGGGATAATGGGCTTGCAAAAGTCTGAAATAAGCAGGAGCTGTTTACACAAAATACTGAAGATTTGCTTTATCTGTTGCTTATGGCGGCACAGCACAACTAATAGCACAGGGCCTGGGAACTGCTTTGTGCACAGACATCATATATCAGCCTCTGTTTATTAGTGAAATAACTAGATCTTACTATACCCCATAGCAGAAGTTGACCCCATTGGCCATTATATATTGAAATTGCAGATTAACTGGGGCCCTACTGCCAGCCCCACACCCTAGCAAGGATCAGCTTCAGCTATAGGTACCCCTCCTGGATAGATGAACCCTTTGCCCTATTATGACATAAATGCATCTTGCCTATAAGGAAACATATATAGCACCTAATACTGTAGATTGTAGAAAAAGCTGAAATGACAAAGGGATTCTGGGGCAGAGGGAATGATGGGACATTGTGCTGATGCTTTCATTAGTAAATGAAGCCCTCTGACCAGGCGTCCGATGAATTAAATCATATGTAGCACTGAGCTCCTCATGCCCAGTGGTCCTAGTTGATGATTGAAGTCAATGTCCAACTGTGCACACGCCGGCAGCTTTACACTTACTTAATAGGTAAAAGTCACTCGATTCACTGTATGTCTGATACAGACATTGGCCAGCTGGGTAGTGTAAGAGTCATTACGACTGAAAATACAGTTGCTGGGCCACTAAACTCAGTTTTGACAAAAAAAAAATCCCATTCATTAAAGGCATTTGTGCCAAAACAAGCTCCTCGCACGTCCATATACTTTAGTTGTGCTGGGCACCACTGCCTCCCTCCTGTTACAAATTAATGGGAATCCTTCAGTTAGGGAACCCTGCACACCGTAGTGCAGTAACTAAATATCCCCTGTAGCATACCTCCCAACTCTCCCGTTTTTTGCAGGACAGTCCCGATTTTGACAGCTCAACCCGAAGTCCCAGGTTTGTTACTGAAATGTCAACGCCTTTCTCTTTGATCTCCTGCACTGAACAGCCAGAAAAAGATACAAAGCAGAGAGCCCAGATTAGCCACGTAGATACTTTTGTAACAATATAAAATAAGCAGGTCTCTTGGAAACTAACTGGAAAAATGAACATGGTAATTAGGGGGCATGGGCACAAAAATGGGCGTGATACCAAAAAATCTGCGTGCTCTGTGCAGCAAAGATGGAAGCGGAAGCAGCATATACTTAGGCCATGGGCGGATGGGCGGTAGGAAGATCTTGGCCAAAACCCACTCACAGCCCAAACTCACTGTGCGTGTGTCAGGTCAAACCCAATCAACCCATGGGTAAACCTGGGGGGTCCCATGGGGATCAGGCCGGACCGCACATCACTAACATGGAGCTCATTTAAGGGGCTAAATGCATGCACACATGTTTTCATGCCGATATCCACTTGAATCCAATTAATTTAGCTGCAGACTGCACTGCTTTATGTGTATCCCTATGCCTCTAAATTAGGTATGCACCAAATCCAGGATTTGGTTTGGTATTTGGCCAGGATTCAGTCTTTTTCAGCAGCATTCGGATTTGGCTGAATCATCGTGCCTGGCAAAACCGAATATGAATCCTAATTTACATATGGAAATAATCATAAAATAAAATAATAGTTATTTCCACATTTTCCCTTCCTTTCGATAATTTGCATATGCAAATTCGGGCCGAACCCCAAATAGTGTATTCGGTGCATCCCTACTCTAAATAAAATGTGATTAGTAATAATAATGCAGCCTGTTAAAGAGAATGTGCTGGAAACCCAAATATACAATGTTGCATTCTAAGCAAATTTCCAATATTTATTTGTTACAAATAGTAGAAGGTTTTTATAGTAATTTGTATAATGAAAAAAAGTCTCTGTTCTTTGCTGTTCCCTGCACTGCGATGCATTGTAGGAATTGGAGTCCTAGCTGGAGGGGAGCTGGCTACTCACAACCAGCAGTGCAGCAATAACAATAAACAGCTAATACCTATGTGTAAGTTTGTGGGTGCGCCTTATATAATGTGGGTGGGCATTGTTGTCCCATTTTTATGGTACAGTATGATAATGAATGATACCATGGGTGCAGCCTACCAATGGGTGCAGTGTCATATAGAAAGATGTGTCCAAGGACATAAGTTGCTATGAAATTACTAACATACTACGGATAATGATGGGCAAATAAATGTCCATGTTCCGTGTTTCGCTGCCGGCGAATAAATTCGCGAATCTCCCACAAAAATTCACTGGTGAAAATTCGCCAGCATCAATTTCCGATTTTCAAGGTTTTTTTGTGAAAACGTTCGAATTGCTTGTTTTTTTCGTGAAAACGTTTGAATTGCTCGATTTTTTCAGTGAAAACGTTCGAATTGCTCAATTTTTTCAGTGAAACCGTTCAAATTGCAGGGTCTTTTTGTGAAAACTTTTGAATTGCACGATTTTTTTGTGAAAACGTTCGAATTGCTTGATTTTTCGTGAAAACATTGGAATTACTAGATTTTTTTGTGAAAACGTTTGAATTGCAAGATTTTTTGTGGAAACGTTCGAATTTCACATTTTTTTAGTGAAAACGTTACAATCGCTTAATTTTTTGGTGAAAACTTTCGAATTGCACGATTTTTTTGTGAAAACGTTCGAATTGCACGATTTTTCGTGAAAACATTCGAATTGCTAGGTTTTTTGTGAAAACGTTTGAATTGCAAGATTTTTTGTGAAAATGTTCGAATTTCAAAATTTTTTAGTGAGAACGTTCCAATTGCTTGATTTTTTTGTGAAAACTTTCAAATTGCACGATTTTTTTGTGAAAACGTTCGAATTGCTTGATTTTTCGTGAAAACATTCGAATTGCTAGATTTTTTTGTGAAAACGTTTGAATTTCACAATTTTTTCGCTGGTTTTGTGAATTTTGCAGGAAATTCTCTAATTTTTCAGCGAGACGGGAGAAATTCACCCATCACTAACTACGGACATTAAACAGTGTCAGATGCAAGAGAGCCCTCTACCCTAGGTAGGCAGCAAGTACAGGGCTATATAACTATGAAGATTTTCATTCATCCAGTTCATGGTATATCTAATATAAGTAATTCTAAAACAACTGTACTTGCTGAGTAATCATTGAAGATGTTTCACATACTCATCGGATGAGTAGTAAAACATCTTCAATGATTACTCAGCAAGTCCAGATGTTTTAGAATTACTTATATTAGATAAGTACAGGGCTAGGGGGTATTCCATGATTTTTCAATGTCCCACCCCTGTTGGATGCAGTGACACTAAGCAAATAGCTGCCTTCATAGTGATTGGCAGGTCTTTACATTTACTCCTAGGTGCATAATTTGCACAGAAAAAACATTGCATAAAACATGTAACTTTTTTCACCACTTATTTTTGCCTTTGTGGTGCAGCAAGTGATGGGCACAAAGGTTTAACAGAAGCCGCAGCCTCTGAGCCCAGAGTGAACCCCAGTTAAACTACTTGAGCTGAGGAAGATTAAAAAGCCAGAATTTCATATTCCGCCGGTTACACAGAGAAAACACATAAAACTCCTGGAATATTCACATTCGGTCACTGCAACTCGGAGCCTGACAGGGATGGATATTGTAATAATCAAATACCAGTTTGATTTGTATCAGGCAAAAAGCTTTTGGATTATTAAGCAGATCCATTCTCAGTGTGAGAGCACCTAGTAATGTACAGACACTTTTATTTAACTCGTATAAACACAGAACCCTCTTTAATTATTCAAAATAACTTAAAAGAATTTTGCAATAACCGGCATTAAAAAGTTTGTTCTTTGCTCTATTTACTCCATTACCTAAAAACCTCACTGCTATAATGTTCCCCCAGAGACTGATATACTTATGGGGAGGAAGCAAAGGATGCTGGGAGCTCTATGTACCCCTCATTAGTATAACGCTCCACTTACCTACCAGCCTGATTGCTTAACTGGCCCCTGCATTGTTTACACCTCAAATTCAGACACCTCTTTTATGCACACCCTAAAGTCCTGTACTGTTTACATCTGAGACCCAGACTGAAACTGCCCACATTGTTCACATGTTCACACTCATACAACTGCTGAAGGGGCATCAGCATTGTGTCGCTGTTTGTAGCACAGTATGAACTGTTCAACTTAGAGTCCTGATAGGTTTTCCTGTCTCCTGCTGTATTCTGCCTGCCCTATGCTCCCTGTGTGTGCCATACTCTGCCTGTCCTATGCTCCCTGTGTGTGACATACTCTGCCTGCCCTATGCTCCCTGTGTGTGCCATACTCTGCCTGTCCTATGCTCCCTGTGTGTGACATACTCTGCCTGCCCTATGCTGCATGTGTGTGCCATACTCTGCCTGTCCTATGCTCCCTGTGTGTGTCATACTCTGCCTGCCCTATGCTCCCTGTGTGTGTCATACTCTGCCTTCCCTATGTTACCTGTGTGTGCCATACTCTGCCTGCCCTATGCTCCCTGTGTGTGTCATACTCTGCCTGCCCTATGCTCCCTGTGTGTGTCATACTCTGCCTTCCCTATGTTACCTGTGTGTGCCATACTCTGCCTTCCCTATCTTCCCTGTGTGTGCCATACTCTGTCTGCCCTATGCTCCCTGTGTATGTCATACTCTGCCTGCCCTATGCTGCCTGTGTGTGCCATACTCTGCCTGCCCTATGCTGCCTGTGTGCCATACTCTGCCTGTCCTATACTGCCTGTGTGTGCCATACTCTGCCTGCCCTATGCTGCCTGTGTGCCATACTCTGCCTGTCCTATACTGCCTGTGTGTGTCATACTCTGCCTTCCCTATGCTGCCTGTGGGACATGAGCCTACGGAGACTATGCTATCCATAGGGGAGAAGGCATATAGATTTAATGTTTTAATATGACTTGCATTTTTCACATACTGTATGAGTGATCAGTGATATCCCTGCAGTGAGCACCAACCATTAGTTTTTTTTTTTTTTTGGAGTGCTATCACCATTAATGTGGACATGATCTTAAACGTGGTAACATGGGTGTGGTTTAAGTGGGTGTGGTTTAAAAAAGAGGGAACACTGGCTTCCATTATCGGCCCTCCACCATGCAGGCCAGAAAAATACCAGCCCTTGGTACAGCAATCCCATTTTTAAGAGTTGCAGTTCAGCCGCAGCGAGAGTACTGTAGCCAGCAAAAACTTTTGGGATGGTTTGACAAAGTGCTTTAATATAAACAGCTCCACCACAAAGACAAAGATAAATCTTTTCCAAGCCCGGCGCAGCTCAATATCAAAAATTGAATCAACTGTCACATTTTTTTGGTCTCCATCTCTAAGGAATAACGGTGGAGAGAGAGCCGGGACTGCAGTAATAAATCACCGTTTATGCTCAGAATATCTTAACAATTAAAAAGCATCAGAGTGACTTTAATATGGAAATATCTGTTGGTATACGTCTTATTGAATCATTTGATGAAGATATTCCCTTTCATTGCCGCTCCTTGTTTTCATAAAGATGCTCTGATTTTTTATTTCTCATTTGAATGGTTTGCGTTGCGTTTGTTTAATTTCCAGATCTGTTATTACTGGAATCGTTCACTGTGGATAGTGCTCAGCTAAGCTGGGGGGATAATAGAACTAAGACTTTATAACTGGGAGTGTCAGCGGAGCAGAAGTTGGCAAAGAAATGGCTCCTAGAGGGTGGGGACTCTGACCTGATTTATATCATGCTCAGGGGTGGGGCTTGACTATGTAAAGCTGAGTGGAGCAAGAACAGAATGGGGATGGGCAAATAATTTGTTGGGTGTGGTCTGTGAAGGCAACTCTGGCTATTTTCCCAGCTATACCAACAATAATAAAATATGCAAGATATAGGAACAATCAGCCGTGCACCCTGCCTTCTACACTAAATTAATTGCCATAGGTTTCTGCATTCCCCATGAAACCAGAGCTGGGGTGGACGACTTAACCATGTAGGTACCCCATCTCTTCCTCAGCCCTACTTATCACTCAACTTGTGTGTCATTCAGGGACTGCAGGCCACAACAGGGCCCAGTACTTACCACTTGCCCTTTGGCAGACTGTAAGGAGAGGTTTGCAGGGTTGGACTAAGCCAGTAGGACACTGGGAAAAACCCAGTGGGCCCAGACCCGTGGACCACCTCAACAAATGGGACAAGGGGTCTGACGGGTATAGGGGTGTCCTGAAATGGCAGCCCCGTGGGCCCAGGACCCTGTGTAATGTAGAAAATCAGATGGCACACACTTTTAGTGATTTATTGAGATCTCCACACAACGTTTTGGAGGTACAACCTCCTTTCTCAAGTGCTCTCTGGGATGCTGCAGGGTTGGCTTGTGTCTGCCAACTGCACTCATAACAACATGAGGTGTAGAGCACAGCCAGACCTGAATGAGAACCAAGTGCCAGGCTCTTGCACCCCCTTAGTGCTCTTGCACTTCTATCTGGTCAGTAATTTATAGGATTCTAGGATTGCATATAAGTCTTTGCCCTAAATATCAGCCTAAGTATATGTACCTACAAGCACTCCCCTCACGCATACAGTGTTGTTGTACTGGGCAGGGTGCAAATGTGCAAAAATGGCAGTTTCCTCTCATTTTCTACAGTTTCTGCCCAGTCCTCCACTTTGTAAATGAGGGCCTTGATCGGGGCACGAGGTTCACAATGCCCTGGAATGCACAGGAATATTAAATGAGCACTAAGCTGCACTATTTAGATTATCAGGTGCCATGGCATAAATAGTTTGTAATACAGGTAACATTAAAATGTAATATTTTATATATTATAACAGATCTCTTTAATGTTTCGTTACATTAGTCTCCATCAGTACCAGTCTATGTGTCAAGGCAGCCAGAATGAGTATTTAATAGTGTTTTGTTTTGTGCAGATAAAGTCAAACCGATGAACGTGTGATAGATATTTTATTTTGACACAACTGTAGAGGCTCAAGAGGCAATTTATCTACAATAATGATCAAAATAAAAAAAGGAAGGTGCTCATACTTTCACTCCTAGTATACTCTCCATCTGTTTGGCGTGGGCTGATTGACAGTACAAATATGGCACCACTACTTGAGTAGAGATGCGGAAAGTTGACCTCTGTATGAAGAGTTTTGTCCAACTCAGTTCAGGGGCAGCAATGAAGACACTCATCTAACACAGAGTGGCCAAACATGGGCATTTTGGACACAGGGGATACCAATCAGCGCCGACGGGCTGGATGGGCGCCCCAAGGCTACTCAGTCCTAGCTCCCGCCCACATACTCCCCTTCCCGCAAGCGTGCATGTTTGCCAGCACTGGGGTGCAGTGCTCCCCGGAAAGCAGCTGGGTGGCATGCCTCACCACAAATCCGGGCCTGATACCAATATTGTTACAGATTTGATAGACTTGTTACAACAGATTTCTGCCTGCTGCTGAACCTCATTAGCAATGTATACTCTCAACTGCCTTCTGTCTTTGACCTGATTTACTGTATTTATTGAGCTTACTGTACCAGCTCAGAGATTGAGTAGCAACAGTAATTATCTGCTCTTTCAATATATCCACAGACACACCCCATCTTGGATGTTGTCAGGCCATCTTTTGAGCGTCAGTGGCACTGCACATGCTCAGTGTGTGCTGGGCTGCTGAGAAGAAGAAGTTTAGCTAATGCTACTGGGCTGATTAAAAATCACCTTTAAAGGGTGTTTCTATTTTAAGTTAACGTTAATATGTTATAGAATGGCCAATTCTGAGCAACTTTTCAATTGGTCTTCATTATTTATTTATATCGTTTTTTTAAATTATTTGCCATTTTCTTCTGACTTTTTCCAGCTTTCAAATGGAGGTCATAAAAAAAAAAAATCAAATTTTCTGTAAGGCTACAAACTTATTGTTATTGATGTTTTTTATGATTCACCTTTCTATTCAGGCCTCTCCTATTTATATTCCAGTCTATTATTTAAATCAATGCATGGTTGCTAGGGGAATTAGGACCTTAGCAACCAGATTGCTGAAATTGCAAACTGGAGAGCTGCTAAATAAAAAGCTAAATAATTCAAAAATCACAAACAATAAAAAATGAAAAGCAATTGCAAATTGTCTCAGAATATCACTATCTACATCATACTAAATGTCCATTTAAAGGTGAACAACCCTTTTAAAGAAATGGACCGGAATGAGTTCTGCTCCTGTGAGCTCAGGCCAAACACTTATGCTAATTCCCTACAATATCCACCTATGCGCTGCTGCTTTTGGCTGTGTCAAGGACCAGTAAACTATAAATATAAAGGAATACATGATTACGGTCGTCACAAGATATTAATGGTATTTTTGTCGGCGTAGCTTTCCAAGAGCTGCTGGTGATTTTTTCCCCCTAAACTCTCCTTTCTAAATGTTAGACATGCCCGGAGCATTTCTCAGCATATGACGCGATTAATTGGCCCATTTTAAAAAAAAAAGATCTCTTACCTCAGCAAGGCAAAGGCGATATTCAGCATTAACTGATTTGTACTGTGTGTACAGAACTTGTTTCTCCCACTGTTTTTAATTGGAAGCCTCTGCACCCAACTGCTGCAATTTACTTCTGAAAGGAAGACGAACAGCATCTTGGTATCATTTTTAGCTGATTATAACGAAGATATTGGAGGAAAAAAAACAACTTTCTTACATTGCTTCCATGCCTGAAGCTCATAGGCAACTCCTAGATACCGAAACATAAATAAGTTGGACAATATCATTCATATACAAAGGTTCAATGAATACTGCTGAAGTGTTAAGAGTTCAGGTATATGAATTGTCCAGGAAATAATGACTATTAGATTGTGCTGTTTTTGTTTAACATGTAAAGGTCCATGCATGGAGTACTTGCAGCCCTGGCTATGGTTGGTGCAGGACTTTGGGTGCAAGAGAGCCATACACACAGGTAGTATATTAAGGCCTCTCCATCTTCAGGGATATTTCAGGAGATTTCCTTGACCTGCCCTCCCACTAACCAGCTCTACATACTGAAGGTGGCACAACTTGTATCTAAACACTTTACTATAGCTGCACTCAGCACCAGTGTGTTTATCTTTCCTACTCTAATGAATTGCGTGTAAGTGCCACTATTGATGCCTCATAACCCTGGAACTAACTCCACCACTAATTCCTCAGTTCCCTCTGTGGGCTACAATGGGTGAAGCCTATTTCCTGCCACATTTTAATAAAGTGTTGGGTAAGAGGTGGTCCTTCCTCTTTGGCCATCGGTTGCTGACCCAACTGGATGTGCCCCAGGGAGTTTTGGATCAACAAGGCCCAGTAATGCTGTTCTGTCCTAATGGGACACCCCTTTAGTGAAATTGGGGAACAAAGAACCCATGAATGAGGCTTTAGTGAGTTACAGGTTATATATTGTGCTAGCACGTTCCAGGAAAGTGAGACAGATAGATCTAGCTAGTAAAAGCAGCTTGTGCTCCAACAAGGATTGATAGTAGGGAGTAGCTCTCCCCTAGGCTTGGTTTGCCTCAATGAAGGACCACATTACTGAATAGGGCATCAGGCTTAGATTATCTCCCTGATCCAATTTTGCTGGACCACATGCAGAATTAACAACCTAGAAGGTGAACCTTAAAGGGGTGGTTTACCTTTAAGTTGACTTTTAGAATGTTATACAATGTCTAAGTCTAAGCAATTTTTCAATTGGTCTTCTTTTTTTTTTTGTTATTTGCCTTCTTCTTGACTCTTTCCAGCTTTGAAATGGGGGTCATTGACCCCATCTAAAAACAATGCTCTGTAATTCTACACATTTGTTGTTATTGTTACTTTTTATTACTCATCTTTCTATTCAGGCCCCTCTACTATTCATATATCAGTCTCTCATTCAAATCAATGCATGGTTGCTAGGGTAATTTGGACCCTAGCAACCACACTGCTGAAATTGCAAACTGGAGAGCTGCTGAATAAAAAGCTAAATAACTAAAAAACCACAATAAATAAACAATGACAACCAATTGCAAATTGTCTCAGAATGTCACTCTCTGCATTATACTAAATGCTAACTGACAGCCGAACAACCCTTTTAAATTTCCATAAATCTCTCCTTTAAACCCCTTCCCCAATCTATCATTTATTTCTGTACTGCCTTATTGGATCTTATAAGTATTTTAAACCTGTATAATTTTCTTGGACAATAATATCTGCCCTGTTGTGGTTGATGCAAGAACCTCCTGGCGTTCCAATTATCAGCAGCCTAATTAAGATGTAGTACAACTATCTCTTAGCTTCATACCTTCCACTTAGCTAAGGCCCATCCTTGTTGTTAGAGTCCAATGCGCTATAGCAAATCTATCTGGACAAGGCTTAACCTAGCTAATCACCAAAACCAATTAGGACCGCTCCAAACTCACCACCCGTTAGCTGCTCCCCTGTGTTCCCGGGTGCTCAGTCCGCAGCGTCCTCACTGTCAACATATAATAAACGAACAGGAGGACGGCACTCCGGGAAAAAAAAGCTGGTTTTTATTGCAGGATGCTGCAGAAATACATGGCCTTATGCGTTTTGGGAACACACTCCCTCAGTCATAGGCTTCATAGGGAATGTGTTCCCGAAACGCATAAGGCCATGTATTTCTGCAGCATCTTGCAATAAAAATCAGCTCTTTTTGCTGGAGTGCCGTCCTCCTGTTCGTGTAACCTAGCTAAATCAGGATTACATCTGCTCTAACAAAATTTGGATGCAATGGTACATAGACATGTAACCCTTTTGACACCCCTATGTCGGTGTTACACTCCACGTGTGGCGCTTACCTGATGACACGGACAAACCTGAGCCACTCCGCAGTGGTATGGGGAGAGACTGGGTACCTGGTACTTACTAGCACAGTGCCTCCACCTAGTGGGATCTGGGAATGCACCTACAGGTGGCCCCACTAGGAATACAGTAATAACACACACACAGTATTGGTTAAACTGAATAACGGTTTATCTAAAATAAATGGCCAACTAGTACATGCAGCACTCCTTACCGGTGGCAATAGGGCCTCACTAACTAACTTGCTGGCGCAATCTGTCTAGCTAATTAAGAAAAAAGGCGAAGTCCTTTAATACATTTAATACAGTCTGTTTATCTTCAGTGCTCTTTAGGGTACTGTCCCTTTAAACAGGATACTCACAAATCCTCTTTGTTACTTTAGATCTCTCTTCAGACGAGTCCAGCACAGTCAGTCATACAATGAGACTACCAGCCCCTTTGGATGCTCAGATAGGAATCTCCTGCTGGTTGTTCCTCCAGTCTGGATTCTTTTCACGCTCTCTGTCTCTTCAGGCACAGTATGTGGCTTCCCTGTGCCAGCCCGATCCAAATGAATACTTTTGGTGCAGCCTCTCAGCTCTCTGGGCCCACCAGCAGCTCTCTGGCCTATTTCTCTGTCCACCATGCGTCTCTGTGACCTCCTCTTCCTACAAGCCACTCACTAGCTACCGTGTCACTTCCTGTTGCACTGAATAGCTGGTTGCTAGGTAGC
The DNA here is from genome assembly GCF_017654675.1 of Xenopus laevis. NCBI lineage: Eukaryota > Metazoa > Chordata > Amphibia > Anura > Pipidae > Xenopus > Xenopus laevis. The sequence continues at coordinate 222,218,574 of NC_054371.1, forward strand.
AGCTTACAGCACAAAGACACAGGATCAGGGCTTCTGCCCTTACAGGGATAAGAGCAATGCTTTTGCACAGATTCCCTACAGACATGCAACACATGTAGATACTGTAGTTGTGCTGAATAGAAATGACAGTTGTATGCCATGGTCTTCATGCTGCTACCTCTCTGCTTTCTCTCTTGCTTAGTGGTAGAAATTCTTGGTATACACTTATGATAAGAGCAAGTACCTCAAGGCAAAAGACGGGCTAATTTACCCTTTAATTGAAATGCCAATTTACATTTACTAAACTGGATGATTTATATAATTGAAAGGAAAAAGATTTATAAGCTGAGGCAGAACAAGCAATACCAATTACCATTAAAGGATGTAAAAGTTACTTGGGTTGTACAGTTAATGGTTCTTCCCATTTTAAAATTTAGAGAACCTCTTTTTTATAGCTTGGCCTTTATTTATGGCAAATGTTAGTCTAATGGCTGCTTGAAAACACATTTTGCAAAGAAACAAGGAATTTGCCACCTTTTATTTCATCATCTCTTGATAAACTCTTAGACGTCCATCCTCATATACATATTTGATCAATGATAGAGGGGTTTTTTTTTCAACTTTGTGTTTATTCAGGTTTAACATTTTATACAAAATGCCAATGAATAGTTGTAATTTGCAATTCTGTATCACAACACACAATAAAATAATATAATATTAAGGAAAAGAAAAGAAAGTAAAAATAAAAAACAAACATTTTGCATACATTTTCAGTTGTCACCGTGTCATTGATTCAAGTTTCCTACATGAGCAGAGAATATAGTCATATCACATTCAGTGGGGTATAAACAGAATGATAGAGTTTTAAGGGCTGCTAATATGAAAACAAAATAGTTGGAATTATTGAAAAAGACACAATTTGACACCACCTTGGTTTGAATGAATGGTCGGAATGCAATGGACTGAGATGGAAGTCCACAAGAATAATTCTAAGTGACAGAATATTATGCACCCAGATTGCTTCCATTTCAGAGCAAGGCAGATAGTAACAGCAGGACAAAATGGCCAAAATAAGGCAAAATGTAAGAAGTAGGTAAATATGGTAAAAATCAAGGCAATATAGAAATAGCAGCACAAATCAACAAGCGTAGAACAAATAGTAGTAGGCAGCTAGACTTGATGACAACAGTAGAGCAAGATGGAGGTAGCAGGACAAGAATGTGACAGTAGGACAAGATAGAAACAGCATGGCCAGATGGTGACATAGAACAAGATTGAGACAGCTATTCTAGATGTCAACAGTAGAGCAAGATTGAGGTAGCAGGAAAAGAATGTGACAGTAGGACAAGATAGAGACAGCATGGCCAGATGGTGACATAGAAAAAGATGTTGAAAGCTAGACTAGATGTCAACAGTAGAGCAAGATTGAGGTAGCAGGAAAAGAATGTGACAGTAGGACATACTTGAGACAACAGGGCCAGACGGTGACAGTAGAACAAGATGTTGAAAGCTCGACTAAAAGTCAACAATAGAGCAAGATTGAGGTAGCAGGAAAAGATTGTGACAGTAGTACAAGCTTGAGACAACAGGGCCAGACGGTGGCAGTAGAACAAGATGTTGAAAGCTAGACTAGATGTCAACAGGAGAGCAAGATTGAGGTAGGAGGAAAAGAATGTGACAGTAGGAGAAGCTTGAGACAACAGGGCCAGACGGTGACAGTAGAACAAGATGTTGAAAGCTAGACTAGATGTCAACAAGAGAGCAAGATTGAGGTAGCAGGAAAAGAATGTGACAGCAGGACAAGCTTGAGACAACAGGGCCAGATGGTGACAGTAGAACAAGATGTTGAAAGCTAGACTAGATGTCAACAGTAGAGCAAGATTGAGGTAGCAGGAAAATAATTTGACAGTAGGACAAGAGAGAGATAGCATGGTCAGATGGTGACAGTAGAACAAGATGGAGACAAAAGGTAAAGATAATTACAACGTTTCAAGATGCAGACAGCTGGACTGGTTAACGAGGCAAGCGTAGGGCGAGATGAAGATATCAGGACAAGATTGCAACAGAGGGCAAGATGGTGACAGTAGGACAATAACACTTTACATTGATAACACCCAAGCTATAGATATTTAGTCACTGAAGTACAAAAAAATAAAATCTACTTTGTCCAAGGCCCAACCGCAAATGAAATATGGACCTAGTAGAATTTCATTGCATTCTTTTGAAAATGAGGCAGAGTATATGCTAACATCTGCAATTAATTCACACTCATTATATAGATAATTCTACTATTGTGAAAACATTTTATTACTACACATTTCTACAGAATCAGTGATTAAGATTAGTGAAATTATAATTGATTGCAATGTTATACTTAAGCCTTCAGGCTACATTGCTGCATTTTGTAGATGAACTTTGAAGCACTGGAGGTTTTACCACCCACCGGCACAAGTAGTATTGAAATCTGATATATTTGCTCTAACAAGTGACCTTATAGATTTGAATTAGACTGCCATAGCTATAGCTAGGCACAATTTGTTTCTTGCTATCGGAATTGCAGTAATTGGGAAATGTCCCACTGAGTATGTAGGATTTTTCTTTCCCAAGGATCAATAAACCACACAGTTACTGTACATGTAGGATCTCATCTCATTATATAGCCGGACACAGATCTGCTTCAAAGAGACCAGCATTGCTAGCTGCCAGTTTTCTTTCCCATGTTATAGCTTCGTTGTGTGATTGCTGGAGCATTTCAGCATTTATTTATACAGTAGCAGGGGCCATCCCGGATCTGCTGCCGCCCCCCCCCCTCTTGCTCCTGCTTGAAATTTTAACGTCGGAGAAGGTCATTGCTAGTAATTTACAGGAGAAGGATTTTTTCCAACTCTTGTAACTAGCTGCTCACTGCCGCCTGAAGCAAGGTTCTCACCTTGCCTCATGACAGGAGTGGCCCTGTCTACTAGACTTTCCTGTCTAACTATTATCTATCTATCTATCTATCTATCTATCATCATCTATGTCTATTTCTCTAGCTGTCATCTATCTATTTACCTATTTATCTATTATTTATTTAGATATGTATAATCTATCTATCTATCTATTTATTTCTGCCTGTCTTGCTACATATCAGTCTGAAAAGTACAAAGAATCGTCAACATTTATTGGGTTATAATGTAACATGAATAAAGTGTTCCCCAAACCAATAACCCATGACAAACAATCATAGCAAGTAGGACTGTTGTAATGCTCTTGATAACTTTAGGGGGCACAAGGGTTGAATTTCGAAGTTAAAAAAACGGCGAAATTTGATACTTCGATAGTCAAGGTATTTTTTCGTTCGAAACAGCCTTTTTCGAGCAAAGTAAAAATCGCTTGATCGAATGATTTAATCCTTCAAATCGAAGGATTCGAAGGATCGTACAAAAAAAACTTTGGCTTCTAAAAACGTAGCCAAAGACTCAGAGGGGTTCTAGGAGGTCCCCCATAGGCTAAACAGCAATTCGGCAGGTTTAAGGTGGTCGAAGTCAAAGTTTTTTTTAAAGAGACAGTACTTCGATTTTCGAATGGTTGAATTTGTGAAGTTTTTTCAATTCAAATGGAATTTTGGCCTATTCAATGGTCGAAGTACCCAAAAATGACTTCGAAATTCAAAGTTTTTGAATTTGAAAATTCACTTCAACCCTTAGTAAATGGGCCCCTATGTGTCTGCATTAGTCCTTAAACTCTTAGATATCATAATATTCTTGACATATTGTTCATTTATGGGTCTACATAAATGAACAACATACAATACATCTGATTGGTTGCTATGGGTTACTAGACCTAAAGCAAACTTTGCAGCTGCTATTATTCCTAATTTAGTGTGAATATCTGGCTTGCCAGGGTAAAATTAGGGATTCAGTTAAAGATTTAGGGAAACCCTAGATATTTTTCGCAGGTTTAGATTCATCTTAATAGGTGATCAAATCCTGAAGCAATGGACAACTGGAGTCTTTACATTTTTATTAATAGCATTTTATTACTGTTTGCTAAAATATGAATATGCAGATTACCATTTGCATTCACCATATCTTTTGTTGGAGATTTTTTGTATTTGACTGAAACAAAAATAAAATGGATATTGCGATCCCTAAAAAACATACTACATGTGCAGATGCCTTTTTAATGTATTTATGTATTTGTATTGGTTTCAAAAGATCTGAAAACAACCCTTGTCCTGTTATACATAATTCATGTCACTCAAGGTCTGTCTTTAACATATATAATCTGGTGGTGGGATGAACAGGCGCCTTTCAAAACACCGTTCCAAATATACATATACTGTAGCTAGATTGAATGTTACGGAATACATTAGGAAGGTAAAAGGCAAATCATCTTCCCTATGCACCGTTCTTGAGAATATAATGGGGGTCGCAAGCTCTTGAACTGCCTTCCTTCACTCTATTCATACTCTAACAACAATGTCTTAACCCTTTCCGAGGTTATTTAGATGGGGAAAGAATAGGCTGGCAGAATACAATTACTACTATCAGCACAAAGGTTTCCTACAGGAAAATAGCTGTCTCCTTGCGTGAATATAGGATAATGGGAGACGGTAGAGGAAAAAAAAGATGAATCCAGGCAATAAATGAAATGGGACATGTTCTCTATAAAAAATCTGAATAAACAATATGTCTGCCACAATTAGCAGGGAAAAAAGTCATTTACGTAACTTGATTAATACAGCTACAAGGACAGTATACACTGTGACAAAAATAATAACATAGAAATTGGATTTATGACAGCCTCAGAAAGGTACCACAGCCATTCACTGGCACAGCAAAGGAATATAGAGGTGATACCATGTCGTAGTTGAGAGGCAACATGTCTGACAATTACTGGGGTGCCAGAAACTCTCAGCAAAGCTGTCTGAATGGACAGGGATTTGCTGCTCCTCATCACTTTAGTTTTGGACAACTCACAGAGATTTCTTGTTGGGATTGATAGGTCTTGATCTAAATGCCCCCCTTCCTGGACTTACACACTGAAATCAGCCAAACTGCCTAACCAAATCTGGGTTGTACCAGCTAGAATTATAAGAAGATTATAGCAGCAAATTTATGCAGTCAATGGTGATATTATACATCCATAGAAAGGTAACTCTCTGGTGATTCCAGCTCATCCTGGATCCTCTTCTATCAGTCAGATCCCTCAATGACTGGTGATTATCTACCTTCACAGTCTAAGGCAGTGATTCTCAAATGGAGGGTCTACCACCACCACCACCCCACCCAAAGGGTCAACATGGGAGCCCTTTTGTGTCTATGAAGAACAATTGCAGTATAGTAGAAAGATGCTTCTCTTACAAGGTAGGATGACATGATATATTTTTCACAAACTTTTCAGCAAGCAGCACAGACCAGTTTAGCTCATGTGAATATTTTGAAGAGTTCTCTAGGGATACATGTCTTCTAACCAAACAGTGTATTATGATTAGGGTCAGGGTTCGAGTTCTTTTAGTCATACAGGGTAATATCAGGCAGAGTGGGCAGCATGGTCTGAAAGTACACTCCATTGTATTCAATTGTAGAGTTGCCACATTTTATCAGCTAGAGGCAAACTTATCCAATTGTTAGTCCACATATGGGTGGCCAAATAAGGCCCAGATCCTCTTGTTTGGGGACACTTGGATACACTACAGAGTATGACCAGCTTTAGGGTTAGAGTTCTCCCAGTCATACAGTGTATTAGGGTTAGATCTTTTCCAGTCATACAGAAATCTTGAAATTCTACCAATTATGAATATTTTTTAAAGCTTCTGTGCAATTGATATACTTACTATCATTATGCCGGGATATCTCTGATCTAAAAGCACAGACACAAACAGCCTCCTTTCTCAGATGATGCACAATGTATGCGGCGCTAGAGAACATAATGAAGGTCACAAGCTCATGAACTGCCTGCACTTACTTTATTTACACTGTAGCATCAATACCTTGACCCATCTTGGGTTATTCAAATTAAAGAACAGGCTGCTGGTGTGTAATTACTGCACCAGGGCTTCCCGGAGCAAAGTGGATCGTTCTGTGTATGAGGGATAATTGGAGGCAGTGGCAGAAAGGGGGATGAAAATAATTTTTCTTTGTAAATTGAGAATAAAGAAGATGTCTGAAAATCAAACGCACATTTAGATCAGAAAAGGATAAATAAAACTGTTGCAGGGAACAAAATACTTGTGTACTCATACAGCTATGTAACCCCTCAGTCTTTTATCCAACTGAAGACCTTACGTCATTAGTAGACTAGATCCATCCTCATTAAAGGCCCAGTTATTTAATCTTCCAATAGACTTGCATTTGTACCCCCTGCTCTTCTGGTTGTTACACCAGTGTCTCTTTCTTTTTACCTTATCCTCTGCCCTTGGTTGTTTCTTCTAGTTAATTCTCTTTTGTTCTTTGTTGGTGAGCAGAGAATCGTCAACTGATGTTTCATGGTCAGTCCTAAGCAGATTGATATCACAAGACTTCTTTTATGCAAAAATAAGCTGCCAACTGTAGCAAGCATGATGCTTAGATTATTAGTGCTTATTCTGAGAACACTTCTGTCCAGGGTCTGGTTGCCATGAGATGCATAGGTCAACATCAGCAGATACAAGCCAACCCTGTCCTTACAGGGCTCAGTTGAACCTGGGTCCTTTATGACTCCCTAACATGCCTGCCTGTATGAAGCTCAAGGTAGGGTATGGGTAGAGGAGCACACCTATGGGCCTTCTGCCTCCACCCCTCATGAATACAGTGCTTCCAAATGCCATCACTGTATTCATAAGGATGGCTGTACTCCTCTGTATAGGTATGGGACCAGTTATCCAGAATGCTTGGGACCTGGGGCTTTCTGAATAACGGATCTTTCCATAATTTGGATCTTCATACTTCTACTAGAAAATCATGTAAACATTAAATAAACCCAACAGGCTGGGTTTGTCTCCAATAAGGATTAATTATATCTTAGATGGGATCAAGTACAAGGTACTGTTTTATTATTACAGAAAAAAAGGAAATCCTTTTTAAAAATTTGGATTATTTAATTATTATGGAGTCTATGGGAGATGACCTTTCTGTTATATGAAATTTTCTGGATAACGGATTTCCGGATAACTGATCCCATACCTGCACTGTAAAACTGAGCACGTGCAGGGCAGGGTGCAAAGTGAAAATCCATGGCGTATTGTGCTTTCACTCAATAAATGGCCCCTTTCCACTGAACAATACAAAAGGGAAATCTATAAACAATGTTATGGTTGCCCTCTAAATCTCACTGTTTTGTATCGGCCTTTCTATATAAAGCATGAATGCTGCCTTTTACTCCAGCATTTGATCCAATACAGTCCATAGGTGAGCTGCTCTTCAGGTCACTCCATACTGTAGGTGGAACCATCTTTATCCGCATTTACCAAACCAAAGGCAAGTTTTAAGATTTTTGCTAAAGTTTGCTGAGTTGCAAAAGGTCAAATGCATTAAATGTGTTCCTAAGCAATGATGGAATAGGAATTAGTTGAAATTATATCTTAACTTGGCAGAAACAAGTGAAATAATTGGGTGTCCATCCAACGGCTATATTTCAGGAACTTTATGGGTAGTAATAATAATACAGTACTTCTGTAAGTAAAAGCTGTAAAATTATCTTGAGGAACAGCAAAAATGAGCATATCATGTACGACTGCATTAACCACAGTGTGGTTTTAAAGGGGATGCTCACCTGCAGATTAACTTCTACTCTGTTATAGATGGACTTGTTCAAAGCAACTTTTCAACTTGTTTTCAGCCTTCCTATTCTGGCTCTGCAACTGAAAATGTTGTCTGGCTGTTGGGGGTCACTGACCCTGGTAACCAAAGACCAGATTGACTGTGAGGTTTCATATTTATTGTTATGCTTATTTTTTATTTCTTATTATACTTTGCAGGCCCCCTACTGATCATATTCTATTGTTAATCGGTGGCCACGGTAACAATGATGTATATTATTACTGATAGGTTTGTGGTACAGGTATGGAACCTGTTATCCAGAATGCTCGGGACCTGGGGTTTTCCGGATAATGGATCTTTCTGTAATTTGGATCTTTATACCTTAAATCTACTAGAAAATAATGAAAACATTAATTAAACCCAATAGGATGGATTTGCTTTCAATAAGGATGAATTATATCTTAGTTTGGATCAAGTACAAGTTACTGTTTTATTACTACAGAGAAAGCAAATCATTTTAAAAAATTTGGATTATTTGAATAAAATTTAGTCTATGGGAGACAGCCATTCCCTAATTGGGAGCTTTCTGGATAACAGGTTTCCGGATAACGGATCCCTTACCTGTATATGGGTTGCTCTGCCCTCGCTTCCTTTTCAGAAATAGAGATTGGTAGCAGTTAATATATTAAATATAGAGAAACAGAGAAAAGGGAAAAGAATTAGAAGGATGACTGCCTGTTCTGCATTCATTTCGCCAAATAGAAATGTAAATTATTATCTAAATTCCTAGTGCAGGAGAAATGAAATCAGTAATAGACTGTGTTGTAGCAAGTATTAATGCCAGTCTGAATGAGCCAGGACTAGAAGAATTTTATCATATATTAAAATATATACAGAGACACGAGGAAGAACTATAACTCTGTCCCATCTGTAGAATTTAGTACAGTTTTGGTTCCTGGGACAGGTATGGGACCTGTTATCCAGAATGCCTGTGGTTTTCTGGATAATGGATATTTCCATAATATGGATCATACCTTAAGTCTACTAAAAATTCATGTAAACATTAAATAAACCCAATAGGCTGGTTCTGTCTCCAATAAGGATTAATTATATATTAGTTGGGATCAAGTACAAGTTAATGTTTTATTATTACGCAGAAAAAGGAAATCAATTTTTAAAATTTGGATTATTTGGATAAAATGGAGTTTATGGGAAACAGCCATTCCTTAATTTGGAGCTTTCTGGATAACGAGTTTCCAAATAATGGGCATTCAAAAACTAGTGAGAGTTCACAGAAGAGTCAGGTATGGAGGGTCGCTGTTAAAACGATGAGCTGCATGAGTTCTATGAGTTGTTTACACTGGTGAAGAGATGCCTAAAGCCTACTAGGAACCTCAAGTATTGACCCCTTGCATTCTTTCTGTAGGGAAGAAGGGTGTCCCTTGAGATTAGAAGTGTAGCACTATAGTAAACTGACTTGTGCTAGGGCAGTTTAAGCTACTTTCCTTGGTGGGCTAAGACCACCGATGAGCTCTCTTTCTCAGGGGTAAGCCCTCGCAGCGGGGTGGAGGCAAGGGTGTAGTGTAACTCTAACCTGATGCGATAGCACAATGATGGGCGCCAGTAGTTCTTTAACAGTTGAACAAAGAACAGTATTTATTGAACAATAGCACAGAGATCATTTAGCACATTGATCCACAATGGAGTATAGAACATACACAGCAGCATAAAGGAAGCATATACTCACAGCACAAATAGGCTGAATCCCCACAGGCTAGGGAATATACAGCAGAGAGTAAGTTGACAGCATGTGATGGGTATTGCTCAGTTTTCAGGATATCTTCCAGTGGCAGACTAGGGGAACTCCTGACATCCCTATCTCAACACTTGGTTCCCTACTCTGGGTCAGTAATACCCTGGGATCTTAATCCCTCTAATCTCCTCGGCGGAGCCTTGAGCTGCTCAACTAAATAACCCCTCTATCACTCCTAGAGCGATCTATAAACGAGTATAGCTGTCTAATTACTAGGGCCAAGGCGCCTAGGGTCAACACTACCCATTCCCTTCCAGCCTGCTTGGTTGGGCTAAAGCAATGGACCCAGAACACATGGTTCCTAAACCTTTTATACTCTGGCACAGTGCCATCTGGTGTACACTGTGTGAACTGCAGGGGTTACATAAGCACAAGGTCCCCATAAGGACCCACTGAGGTGTCCATATAACTAGGGATGTGCCTGTCTGTAAAGTGTAAGGGTGTCTAAGATTTTCACATCCCTGCAGAAGCAACATTTTTTCTTCTAAATAAAGGTGCACAAAAGGCTTTTTACAGTGCAAATGATGAAGTTTCTGATGACTTGTGTTTCTTTTCTGGAAGCATGGCCACATGAGATAATAACTTGTGGATAAATGTCCCCAAGAGCTCACAGGTTAAACTGAACCTTTTCACTAGCATTAAAATGTGTGTAGGGAATCCGGGTAAAATCATTGCACATTTCCCTGTAAGGGCAGAAGCCCAGATCCTGTGTCTGTGTGCTGTAAGCTGTTACTTAGCAACCAGCTATTCAGTGATCTCAGTGCAACAGGAAGTGACACCTCAGCTAGTGAGTGGCTGGCAGGAAGAGGAAGTCACAGAGACTGGCAAAAGAAGAAAGCCTGGCATAGAGAGCCGCATGGTGAACAGAGAAAGAGACCAGAGAGCTGCTGGTGGACCCAGAGAGCTGAGAGGCTGCACCAAAAGTATTCATTTGTATCGGGCTGGCACAGAGAAGCCACATAGGTACCCAGTCTCTCCCCATACCACTGCGTAGTGGCTCAGGTTTTTCCCGCGTCATCAGGTAAGCGCCACACGTAGAGTGTAACCCCGACAAAAGGGTTACATGTGTATGAACAAAATGCCACCAATTCAATGGGGCTGAGAAGGTACACCAACTGGGTTGTTGCATTTGGCCCCCAAGTGCAAAAAATTGTCTCTGCAGAGAAGTGCTAATGCCTATACTGTGAGCTGGTATGGAAGAAACTAAAGTTTATTTTCATAGGAAAATTGTTGTTATAAAAAACACTGTTGAATTGGGTCTGGTCTTTATTGTACTTCATTGGCTTATCTACTGCGGTACCTGAGGTCATCTTTTATGCATCATTTTATTATACACTCTAATGCTCCATTATGTAGAAATATATAGATGTTTTGTCTCTTTAAGAAGAGATAATGAGCTCTTCCCCTTCTGCTTTATGCAGAGTGGATGAGTGTTAAGTGAAAGTGTGGATCCAACTTAATGCCAATTTAGTATCTCCCCCTGCCACATGTGCTCTTAGAAATCAATGATGTGGGGTTTCCTTAGGTATTCTCCCACCATGCCAACTTCTCTAGGCTGCCCCCCTTAACATTATGATGTAAGACAATGATATTCCTATAGAAGGCATACTCCACAGTTCCATAACATCGGGAATGTTTGAAAAAGGTAGGCACAAGGAACACTCATACTAAATTAATTAGATTAAGATTAAGATTAATAGCACCATCATGGAAGCTACGAAAAAATAAATACATAAAAGTACTGCATGCTCTTGAATATCCAGTGACACTAAAATTGCTGGAGTATCTCTATGTTCTTTTCAGGCTGACAACGAATTACCTGGTAGGTATCATCTCCTTTTTGAAATGTTCGTGTTATTGGATTTTTGGTGCAGTTAACCTGGTGACCTTTACTATATGAGTGAGAAGTCATGTTGATCCCTTACATCCAGCAAGAAGCCTAGCAAATAAGGGCATTTTGATATGCAACATTTATGTTGTCAATGCAACCAAAAGTAGCGCTAAGGAAACAAACAGGAATATACATGATTTAGGCTCTAGGAGTTATCTGCTAATGTTTATCTTATGAATTTATCATGAGCTAAAGCTCTGATATCTTGCATTTATGTGTTGTAAGGGAGGTAAAAAAAAAGTCCCTGAACTCACCATGCAGTAGGTTCCTTTACTTTTCCATATGCTCCATCACATGGTCTCCATCAGAAATTACGTGGCCCCGTAAAAAATGCAGCTCAGCTTTAGGTCCGGGACCAGTACAAATGTACCCCCTGTGCCCCCCGAATGCGGCCCTTTTCCATCCATACTATATGTTTTATTCCTGGTTATTTAATTCCTTCGTTTGGCTAATAATATTTATTAACAGACACAGAGCTCACATAGTACATACATCCATCGCTTATCAATCGGTATACTCACAAATAGCCTTTGTTAATAGTACTATCCCTAGGGTTTCTAACCACAAAATAGCTGAGGTTCTCCATGGTGGCCTACGGGTGGGTTACCTCTGATCTGAGCCTACTGCATACCCTAGAGCAGTGATCCCCAATCAGTAGCTTGTGAGCAACACGTTGCTCTCCAACTCCTTGGATGCTTATTTTTGAATTCCATGCTTGGAGGCAAGTTTTAATTGCATAAAAACTAAGTATAGTGCCAAGTAGAGCCTCCTGTAGGCTGCCAGTCCACATAGGGACTACCAAATAGCCAAAGAGCACTTAGCTGGCATCCCCAGGAACATTTTCATGCTTGCATAGTTCCCCAACTCTTTTTACATCTGAATGTTGAACGGGTAAAAAAGGGTGAGAACCCCCTGTTCTAGAAAGTCCAGGAGACCAGAAGAAAGCAGAAGGATAAATGTCTGTACAGAGGTAGAAGCCTACCTGCAGATGTGGTAGGGACTAACTCACTAAAGATTAACAAGAACTGTTTAATGAGTAGACCTTATGGAACTTCTGGTTCTTCCCTGCTGTCACATCCTATGCTGATATGTTTGTTTACCTACAATCTAGCAATATTTCTCTTTCTTTGAATCTGTTGTGGTTTTCATATAAATAAATCCAGATTTTAAAAAGTAATTGTTTCTAACTACCGAATATATGTTTCGGGAAAAATGCAGCGCACGACATCAGCGGTACCAAATGAACCCGAGTTTTGTTGATGTATTAGGGGATGAAAAAATGCAATGTGTTTTAGTATTTCAAGGAAATAGCTGGCGCATGACAGATGCAATCACAATGTTTCTTGTAAAGTGGGAGTGTGTCAGCCCCGTTCCACTCAGTCTGCGCTATATATATAAATGATGGGTAGCGCTAAGCAAACAAGAAACTAAAAACACAAAAAAGTAAGGAGAAGAACATAAACGATCACTAAACACTTTTAGAACTCCATTTGCCGATGCATAAAAGAGGAAAATTAGCCCTTTTTGGTCGAATTTATAGCTGGTTTGTAAATATAGTTATCTACAGTGGCTGCAGAGTAAATGAGGCTGAAGAAAGTCACACATTGATCAAGTTCAAACTTTTGCTCAGATAACTCCTAGTGAACTAACAAGATTATGTGTTGGTGTCCCTAATGTTCCTCAGTAAAAAGCGGTCCCCAAAATCAGATTAGCATCTGACTGTTGTATGTAACCCCTGTAGAGCTGTGAGAGGCCTCTTCATACGATATAGAAACACGGCCTATCCTACCAATCGTCCCATCTTGCCAATGTTGTTGGGGCAGATTCAGGCCAAGAGGTTCTGGCACACAAGGTAAGTAACTCTTGCACCCCCTACTCACTGTACCCTCATCGTCTTAATAAAACACCTCATTCCCCACTTGCCAAAAAGGTCATCCCTTCATCATCTGCTCATCAGCAGCCTGATCACCCCTATCTCCCAGGAACTTAGAGTAAATGCAGGGATGGTTTAGGGCAGTGGGTGCAGCGATTTATTTATTTTTTTAATGAAAATTAACAGTTGTGCCCCCCCCCCCTCCTCTGTCTGCCCCTAGTTTCTTCCCTGTTCAGAAAAAGATGCAATTGGATTTTTTTACATAGTGGAAAATGCAGAAGAGTTAAGAAGAATTGAAGGTGCATTAGTAAATGAATGCCAATCTCATACCTTCTGATGGGTAATGACACACCATAACCCCATGCTTAGATGTACAGATGAAGCCACTTGGATTTGTGAGATAAATGCGTCATGACTCATGGTTAATTGAAGAAACTGCGTTATCTAAAGTCATCTTAACTCATTTAATGCATTTAACCTTTCCATTAGCATACCAAAGCACCATTGTGAACAATGGTGAATGCTTTAATTAGATGGGATGTTGTGACGCAGTTTTCTGTGTTAAATGAGATAAATGGGATATCTGTGTTTAGTTATTCTGTGTCAAACAGACAAACCAAAGTGGCTGCATCTGTATGTGAGTACTTTGGTATGATAACAGGCATTCCACAAACTACCATAAATTCTGCACTTTGCATAAGTTCTTTGTTTGTTCTGAGGATATCACTACAATTTTTGTTTGTTAATGTTCTTCTAAAAAAAAACAAGGGTAGCAGAGTAGCTGTTTTTCATCTTTTGATGTTTGCGTTCCTTATCTCTCAGAGTCGCTTTGGAACCGGAGACACAAAGGGAAGAGATAAAACCTTTAAGAAATCCCTAGCATTTGCAGCATGTGAAAAAAAGCTGTCTGAGGAGAGAAAGAAGCCACAGTATGTGAACGTTGCTTAAAAGCTTGGGTAAATAGGCTAGACAGAGAAACAAAACTGATACATTTGGCTGGATTAAACAAGCAGCAACTCGAGGAATCCAACAAGCTCCCCAACTGTCACAAAGGTCTTTGTCTGAAAGTGGAAGACTAAAGTGTTTGGAGCCTTCGGCTCAGATATAGAACTGCGCATCGCTGTTATGTATGACCCCTCTGATGCAGAGTACATAGAAAGAATAGCTTTGATATGCATTTAGCACAACCATTAGTGAAGGCAATTAGATAGATTGTGAATCTTCAAGAAATAACAAATCCAGAAGAAGTGACAGAAATGTTGTTTGCAGCTAAAAGGAAAAAAAATGCAAATGTTCTTCTACATGAGGTTGTCAGACAGGTATTTTTTTTTTTTTTTAAGGTAAACTACTATCTCTTTATAAACGAAAGATCCTGATGATACAAAATGTCAAGGTATCTGTTCCCATAATATTCATGATATTAATTTCCCCGATTTTCTGCTTACTTGGTTGCCACCCATTTTTACCCCCAAGTGTTGGTGCACCTGTACACTTTGAATTATCAGATGGCAGAAAGACCAACCGGTGAAGAACACAAGGTATTGTCGCCGAGGTTCGCAATGGAAAGTTGGCATCCTTCTGAGTTGAAGTTTGGATGACTTCAGATTTGTTTATTGGCATTTATAATGCAGTAATCCCCTGTAATACGGTAATCCTGATCTCACAAGATGTCAGGGAATCTGTTCTGGTCTTAAGCCTCAAAACAATGATTTTCAAGTTGCATAATAGTGTTGGAGACCCAATGCCTTAACTTCCCATAATATTAATGGCTCTAGCTTTGTTTCCTATGCCCTATAGGAAGCAGTAGGGTAGTGAGACCATTTCCTTCCTATAGTCTATTTAATGGGAAGGAGTGAATGGCTCATCCTCTTTGGATACCACCTAGTACCAGGGATGGACGTGCTGGGGACCCTGGAAAGAGAAAGCCCCAGCATCATGTTGTACCATAATGTTAACTATTCCTTAGTGAATTTGGGCAGCAGGGACACCTTGAACAAGGATCAGTTAGTGATAGACTAGCTCCCGTCATAATACATGCAAGGTGTATGATAGTCAGGGCTGGGGAGCAAGAACTTTGCTCCACCAAGTAGAAACAAAGGTGTTATTATTTCCCAGGCTAGTAGGACTACAGTATGGTAGGGCTCAGGGTAGTGTGTGGTGAAACTACCTATTATTGTAACTTACTGGTGTTTTGCAGAATCTATATACAAGCATCACTAATCTAATGCATGCCACTAAAAGGATCCCATGTTTCCATTTACTTTTCAATGCATTGCTTATATATTCCCTTCTGCTTTTTTGTCCCAGCACTACCAATCGTGGGGATTTATTGTTTTCCCTTAATTCTGTTGTTTTTTTCCCTATTCTTTCTTTATTGTTTTGAACAGGAGGGGAGGGAAGGGGGTAGAGAATAAGAGCGGGGAATTGGAGAGGGGGATCAAATATTGGTACACAATAATGCATAATTATTCCATAGATATAAGCAGATTCTGGCAAAAAGTCACTGCTACATGTCTACTAACAAAAGCATTTTCACTGAAAATTTGACCCAGACCCAGTTATATCAATAATTTGGGTCACCAAAGATTCACCTTTTGTGACTTTTACTGAAAGAATTTATAAACTGAATCCACGGTCTCCAAGTTTTCTATATTTATGGGTTCTGTCATGTAACATGTGAGTTAGCTCCTCCAGGCGTCTAATTTCTTCTACTTTTGATATCCACCCTGTATATGTGGGGGAATGGTAGATTTCCATTTTATGGGATAAGGGTTTTATCCGCCTGGTGAAGGTGGAGTTGGAGAGTGTACTTTGCACGTCTCCTGAATTAGATTTAACATAATTATGGTTTTGTTCTAAATCAGGAAATTGTTCTTGGTAGGAAGTTTTACCTGGGCATGTGAGCCATATATGAATATGTGAGCCTTCATGGGCATTGCATTTTACGTTTCAGTGGTGTGTGGTGCCATCTTGTTATGAGTTTGTTAATTGCTTCTGTAGTTTTTGAGGATATTGATAATTTATGTATAGACTGAAATATAATGTCCCATGAGTTTTCTTTTCCCAAGTCTTACAAAAACATTTGGACTTGTGTGGAGTAGCTAAGATTAATAATTTATAAGCCCTGGACAGTTGTTGATTCATATCTGATGTGGTTAGTAGGAATTGCTCCCATGCAGTCATAGGCCTACTCCAGTTCTTGTTTTTGTTTGCTTGAATTTATCCATGCAATTGGCTACCACCCCAATTGTCCCTGAGGTTATTGCCCCATTTTTTCTTTGTATTTCAGCTAAAGGTATCATTATATTATCTCTAATGAGATCTCCTATTGTAGTGTGTGTCTTATGTACTCCATCTACCAAAGGAGCCTTTCTCCATACTAGGGCTAAACTCCATGTTGTATAGTAGTAGTAAAAAGGAAGGGAGCGCTTGACAGTTTGTATATTTCTTTATTTTTTTGCCAAACTTTAATTGTAGCTCTAATTTGTGGGTGGTTGGTTATCTCTTTATTTAGAGCTTGGCCGTCCACCCAGAGTGTATTTACAATAGGGTATGAAATGAAGGACTGTTCTAAGCGACTCCAATCTGACATTGTCAATACATGTATTAAGGTCAGCTAAACTCCATTAAACATACAACTTTCGTTCTGATGCCAAAATATTTATTTCCCAAGCTTTTTCTCCCTTGGTTGCCACCTACAAGTTTATTAGCTCTACCCCCATTTATAAGTGGTGGTGCACCTAAACACTCCCACTGTGCATTATCAGAAGGCAGAAAGAGCAATTTAGTGAAGGACATTAGGTTTAGGTATTGAGGAATTTGGCAGCCTTTTGAGTTAAAGTTTGGATGACTTTGTTTATAGGCACTTACAGTATAATGCAGTGATACCTACTGTAGTCTTCAGCACTTATTGTCTACCTGTTGGTGGTAAAATAAATCAGTTTTTTTCTAAAAATAGTGACAATTTCAGTATAATCAGTCAATAATTGATGGTACATAGCAAAAATCAAAAGGAGTCTTTAGCTTAGCCCTAAAATTTGGGCAGACTCCTATATTAAAGTAACCATGCACAGGGCTGACCTGCATGGTATCGAACCCATTGACCCATAGGCCAAACAGATGGTCATTGCACATGGGGCTGTACATGTAGAATGGCCCTACAACTGGCGATATACACCCAGATAGTTGGGCAGTATGATTGAAGCCAATCAAACTGCACAAGCAAAAGTGGGCAAATAAGGCCAGCTTTAGGCAGCGATCTTTGATTTGTAAATTACAACACCAATCCAAAACCAAACCAATACAACATATTTCAAATGAGCGGACCCTATGAATCTTAGGAATCTCAGCTTCATAAATGGCCATTTTATTCATAGAGATCAACATGAATACATTACAAACAGTTCAATAAAGTCTCACTTTGGGGCTGAATTTTACTTTAAAAGCTAATCCTCTGCTCTCCAACTAGTTTCCTCTAGAATTACTATTCAACATGATGCCAAACATTCTCCTGGTACAAGGGGAGACAAAGTCCTGGAAAGATTCCCCATGAAAATATTTACTTTACTGATGATTTTAAAATATCAGAAAGCACTGGATCAAAACATTTCTTTGCCTCGGTTTCTTTTCTGTATGTCAGCTAAAGACGCAGTGGTTGCATGCAGAGCTGCCAGAGGCACAATACTTTCAGGAGAGCCATTTTCCATTTCTTATTTATCTCTTTTTTCTTAATGTTCTGTTCGCTTTGGAATAGTTTTGCCCAGTAAAATCTAAATGGCTACAGTATTTAATTTATTTAGTTATGTTCATTTTGTAGATGTAGATCTTTTCTGATTGATAATTAATCGTGATTCTGGAAATAAAATATTAATATGCTCTGAAAAATTTTAGAAGTACATTTGTTATAATCCAGAATGATAAAATATGTGTCTACTACCCAATAACTTTTGTGTAATTTCAAAATTAAGATGAGATACTGAAAGTAGAGGCACTTCCAGAACCTATCTGTTCACAATGGAACAAGGTAACAGATAGTAGAGAAACTTCTAGAACCCCTCACAGTACAAGGTAAGCGATAGAAAGCAGAGAGACTTGCAGAACCCATCCTTTTACAATGGAACAAGACAAGAAAGTGGAAAGTAGAGGGACTTCTATAACCCATAACTTTGCAGTGGTACAAAGTGAGACATGTAAAAGATAGGGACTTCCAGAACCCATTCCTTCACAAAGTAACAAGGCAAGAGATGGAAAGTAGAGGAAATTCCAGAACCCATCACTTCACAATGGAACAAGGTAAGAGATAGTAGAGAAACTTCTAGAACCCCTCACAGTACAAGGTGAGTGATAGAAAGCAGAGAAACTTGCAGAACCCATCCCTTTACAATGGAACAAGACAAGAAAGTGGAAAGTAGAGGGACTTCTATCACCCAAAACTTTGCAGTGGTACAAAGTGAGAGATGGAAAAGATAGGGACTTCCAGAACCCATCCCTTCACAATGGAACAAGGCGAGAAAGTGGAAAGTAGAAGGACTTCCAGAACCCATCACGTCACAACAGAGCAAGGCGAGAAATGGAAAGTAGAGGTAGTTCCACAACCCATCACTTCACAATGGAAAAAGATGAGAGATGGAAAGTAGAGGAACTTCTACAACCCATCACTTCATAATGGAAAAAAATGAGAGATGGAAAGTAGAGAAACTTCCACAACCCATCACTTGACAATGGAACAAGGTGAGAGATGGAAAGTAGAGGAACTTCTACAACCCATCACTTCATAATGGAAAGTAGAGAAACTTCCACAACCCATCACTTGACAATGGAACAAGGTGAGAGATGGAAAGTAGAGGAATATCCACAGCCCATAACTTCACCTTAGAGGGTAGCCAAGTCCCTGCTCCACGACAAAATGTCAAACCATTTTCCACCGTTGCAAAATGTAAGTGGGTAATATAGCTAAAGTGCAAAAAGTTCCCACATGAAAGATTATTTGTATTGTTTTAACCACTCTCCCAAAAACTGCTTATGCTGGAGATGTTTTAGAGTAGGATATTGCCACTGGCAAATGTGAACTCTGAAAACTTTTTAATCAGCAAAAGCCATTCTGATAACCTGAACCATTATGCTTGCCTGCAGAAGAGAATCTGGGGATGGCCATATTTAAGGGGTTATTTATTAGAGTTTTTTCATGGTAGTTTCATAAAAAAATCTAATTTTTCAGGATAAAAAAAAACAAATTTTTTGAAATTTATTATGCACCAAAGTTGCTAAAAGTAGTGATGTGTGAATCTTTGCCATTTTGCTTTGCCGAAAAATTCAAAAATTTACCAAAAAATTTGTGTAACAGCAAAAAATGTGTGAAACGCATTGAAGTCAATAGGCGTCAAAATAATTTTGAAGCGCAACAATTTTTTACATGAGCGCCAATTTTTATATGCATGACTATTTGGTCCAAATGCATTAAAGTCAATGGGCGGCCGAATAATTTTGAAATCTGAAACTACTGTTTTCCAGCTAAAACCCGTTGACGTCATTTAAAAGTCAATGGCAGAAGATGTTTTTTGCCTTCATGACTTCTGGGGTTTTTTTGCGGTGGTTTGTGCTCAAAAACTCAATC
Organism: Xenopus laevis; assembly: GCF_017654675.1. Classification (NCBI taxonomy): domain Eukaryota; kingdom Metazoa; phylum Chordata; class Amphibia; order Anura; family Pipidae; genus Xenopus; species Xenopus laevis. Next base: position 222,238,464 of record NC_054371.1, read on the forward strand.
AATTCGAGCTATTCACGTTTTTTAGCCTATAACTGATTGCATTAAATCAAGGGTTTTTGTTTTATAAATAAGCACACATACAAGTTGTGAGTTTATTTGATGTTTAAAAATCAACCTCACAAACCTTACAAACTCAACCTTTGATAAATAACCCCCTTAGTATCAGACTAGGTATCTATTGCCAATAGGAGCCATCAAAACTCTCACCAACCCCCTTGGTGAACCCTCAGATTAAGGTCCCACCACCTAAGCCACAAAGTCCCCCTAGCTCATTAAGAACACCCACAACCACCCACGCACCTCTCTTGCTGCCATCTGCTCCTGCAGATGCCCGGCAGGCAGTGGGCATGGGGTGGAAGGGCTTAAAGGGATAGGGCCCACCAGTATTTCTCCAGATTTACTGCAAGCCCAGGTAGATCCTGACCATGTATGATTGTAACATTTCTGCACACATAAAATTATGCATGAACTTCATAGGAAGGTGTGTCCAATCATGAGAAAGGGTATTTAAGGTGGCCAATTACAAGTTGTGCTTCTGTTTGATTCTCCTCTGAAGAGTGACAGCATGGGATCATCAAAGCAACTCTCAAAAGATCTGAAAACAAAGATTGTTCAGTATCATGGTTTAGGGGAATACACCTATGACTAAGCGCCGGAGGGTGCGAAACGCGTAAGGTGGGATATGTGGGGTAGTATGTACTAGATACTGTTTTAATGTGAATAACAATAAATTAATATTTTTTTACTTGAAGAGGCCTTGGGACTTATATCGTTTTTGATATAAACTTTTCTGCAGTTGATTGCCTTTTGGAACTGGGGCGAGTCCCTTGGGCCTGGCTGAATAACTATATGGACTCCCGATTTTGAATTGAAATATGGTTTAGGGGAAGGCTACAAAAAGCTATCTCAGAGGTTTAAACTGTCAGTTTCAACTGTAAGGAATGTAATCTGGAAATGGAAGGCCACAGTCACAGTTGCTGTAAAACCCAGGTCTGGCAGGCCAAGAAAAATACAGGAGTGGCTTATGCGGAGGATTGTGAGAATGGTTACAGACAACCCAAAGATCACCTCCAAAGACCTGCAAGAACATCTTGCTGAAGATGGTGTATCTGTACATCGTTCTACAATTCAGCACAATTTGCACAAAGAACATCTGTATGGCAAGGTGATGAGAAAGAAGCCCTTTCTGCACTTACAGTCGCTTGTTGTATGCAAAAGCTCATTTAGACAAGCCACTGTCATTTTTGAACAAAGTGCTTTGGACTGATGAGACAAAAATCTAGTTATTTGGTCATAACAAAAAGTGCTCTGCATGGCGGAAAAAGAACACCGCTTTCCAAGAAAAGCACCTGCTACCTACTGTCAAATTTGGTGGAGGTTCCATCATGCTGGGGAGCTGTGTGGCTAGTTCAGGAATTAGGTCCCTTGTTAAAATTGAGGGTCGGATGAATTCAACCCAATATCAACAAATTCTTCAGGATAATGTTCAAGCATCAATCACAAAGTTAAAGTTACACAGGGGTTGGATATTCCAACAAGATAATGACCCTAAACACAGTTGGAAATCTACAAAGGCATTTATCCAGAGGGACAAGTACAATATTCTGGAATGGCCGTCACAGTCCCGTGACTTGAATATCATGGAAAATCCATGAGATCATTTCAAGCAGACTGTCCATGCTTGGTAGCCATCAAATTGAACTGAACTGGAGAGATGTTGTATGGACGAATGGTCAAAAATACTGCCATCCAAAATCCAGACACTCATCAAAGTCTATAGGAGGCGCCTAGAGGCTGTTACATTTGCAAAAGGAGCTCAACTAAGTATTAATGTAATATCTCTGTTGGGGTGCCTAAATGTATGCACCTGTCTAATTTTGTTATGATGCATAATGCATATTTTCTGTGAATCCAATTAACTTTATGTCACTGCTGAAATACAACTGTTTCCATAAGGCATTTTATATATTAAAAGGAAGTTGATAATGATAAACAAAACTCCAAATAATTAAGAGGTGTTCCCAAAATTTTTCATATGACTGTATATTAATAAAAGGAATGTAAGGTGTGAAATGGATAGTGTAACGTTGGCACCCTAAAGTCAGAACCAATGCCAAGCATCGCAGTCTCGACTCGTGCTTCTGCCTGCAGCAGCCGCCTTTGGCCTCGGGAGGAGCCCTCAGCTACTCAGATGCCGCCAGGTCTTAAAACGAGAGGTGCAAGGTGAAGGGTTCTGACCAAGCAAATGGGCACAACGGTTTGCAAAGTCTTTGGGCATAAGGTCACAGTACAGGACATAGGACAGGATCGTAGTCGATTCGGGTCTGGGCAGGCAGAGAGCTAACATAGTCACGCAGTCATGGTTCAAACCGGGTGATCAATCAGAAGGGATTTAGCAGGATCGGAGTCAGATAACAGACAAGGGTCGGATTACAGAAGTCAGGATCATCGAATAGCCAGGCAGCGGTCAAAACAGGAAACAAGATCAGATATACAGAATAGCACAATGCTAACAGCACCAGGAACAAACTCCTATAACGGGCAAGGTCCAGTAATCAAAATAGGCTATTTATACCTTTACATTCGTCACGCCAGCGTGCCTGCGCCTTTATGATACGCTGAGGCGCGCGCCCTAAGAGCCCAGTGCCGGCGTGCGAGAAAGACCAGAACGGTGTGGTGGGCGCCCCGCTTATGGTGTGGCGGGCGTCCCCGCCGCACCAGGTAAGTCCTTACAGATAGATTGATGTGGAATAGGGTAGTCTAACATCTCCACATATATTGGCTTTGTTTAAAATTGGCCCAGAGAAGTCATAATAGAAGTAATTTAACATAAATTCATCGTTTATATTAAGTCTAGGAGTTTGCATTCCTGCATTTTTCTTTCATTATCCGGCTTGAACTTGCCCTTTAGAAAAGGGATTTATTAATCATTTAGGCAGCAGGCTGAAGTGATTTGTGACTGGAGCATCTAGATGATTCAGTTCCACAACAATTTAATGATTATTTTAGGTTTAATTTCAGATGTGTTAGCCAGTAATTGTTTGAATTCACTGTGATACTCAGACCTGTTGATTATCCTCTCAGGTGCTTACATTGTGAAATTAGGAAATGTGCTATTATCATAGAAGCATAACATGAAATAACTAGCTTTCAACAGGTAATTTTTGTTTTTTATGAATCTTTCTTGTTCCAGATATCTACAGTCTGTTTTATTTATTTGTTTTACCATAAATGCACATTTTCCATTAAATACATGGTAGGTTTCACAGTAAGGAATGAGACATATTGCTTGCATCACATATTTAAATATATTTAAAACAGACCACACTTTAAATCACACTTCTGCAAGAAACTCTGAAAATATTTAATAATATATTTAATAGGACAGGGAACATAATAAATTAAGGAAGAGTAGTCATTTTAAATACAGATGGAGCAGACATTAATGGTGAATTTGGCTAAAAATAGTAAGTGCAGGTATAGGACCAGTTTTCCATCCAAGGAGGATGACCATACCCAAAATATAGTGATGGGCGAATAAATTCACCTGTCATGATTTTGCGGCGGGTTTCTGCATTTCGCCACCAGCAAATAAATTCACGAATCTCTTGTGAAAATTCGCCGGCGTCCAAACATTTTGGATGCGCGTCCGAAAAGTTGCTTGCCCATTGACTTTAACACCAGCATCAAAATTGATGCAAGCAACTTTTCAGACGGGCGTCCAAAATTGGACACGGGCGGAAATTTTAGAGTTTCACGATTTTTTTCTTACATTTTTTGTCGTTTCAACTGGAGATATATTTGCCCATCACTACCAAACTATTCTGAAAATCTAAAGTTTGCTAAAAATCTAAATAACTAAAAAACCTAAAAGTAATAATATGAGAACCAATTGCAAATTGTCTCAAAATATCACTAAAAGTTAATTCAAAGGTGAAGAATTCTTTTGCCTCAAATAAGCATTCATTTTATCTTAGTTGGTATCAAGTGTAGGTACTGTTTTGTTATTACAGAGGAAAAAATTATTTTTAAAAATATTAATTATTTGATTAAAATTGGCTCTATGATTGATGGCTTTGCCCTAATTTGATCTTCTGTATAACGTGTTTCCAGATAACGGATGCCATACCTGTAGTTTCAACCTCTCTGTATAAATGAAACCTACCTAACTGCTAGCTGATCCAGAGGAACACAAAAACCCATCTGAATCTACTACAATTTGCAGGGTAGAAGCTCCTACTCTGCCCAAACAAGCTTAAAAAGAGGAGAAGTGAGACACAAGGCGTGGTGACAAGATTAGAAATTGAAAAGGTGAGATATGTGGCATTGAGCATTGTGTTTGGAATGCTATTAAGGTATTTTAGGCTAGATTAGGGCAAGTTCCTCTAAAGAATTTTTTTTTTGTAACTTCCATTTTTACGTTTTTCATATACATAAGTATATAAGACAAAGAAAGAACAGAGAAAGAAAGAGTCAAAGAGAAAATAAGTATCAATGAGCATAGACTTGGCCTGCGATGAGTTCTTATTCTAATTGCAAGGCAATAGTGTATAAAAAGAAAATAATCAATCAGCAAGTAGCAAAATTAGAGGAGTTTAGAAAATGAATGTTGCTTAAAGGGATACTTTAATGGGAAAAATTTCTTTCCCCAAAATGAATCAGTTAATAGTGCTGCTCCAGCAGAATTCTGCACTGAAATCCATTTCTCAAAAGAGCAAACAGATTTTTTTATATTCAATTTTGAAATCTGACATGGGGCTAGACATATTGTCTGTTTCCCAGCTGCCCCAAGTCATGTGACTTGTGCGCAGATAAACTTCAATCACTCTTTACTGCTGTACTGCAAGTTGGAGTATCACCCCCCTCCCTTTTCCCCCCCAGCAGCCAAACAAAAGAACAATGGGAAGGTAACCAAATAACAAGTCCCTAACACAAGATAACAGCTGCCTGGTAGATCTAAGAACAGCACTCAATAGTAAAAACCCATGTCCCACTGAGACACATTCAGTTACATTGAGAAGGAAAAACAGCAGCCTACCAGAAAGCATTTCTCTCCTAAAGTGCAGGTACAAGTCAGATGACCTGGGGCAGCTGGGAAACAGACAATATGTCAAGCCCCATGTCAGATTTCAAAATTGAATATAAAAAAATCTGTTTGCTCTTTTGAGAAATGGATTTCAGTGCAGAATTCTGCTGAAGCAGCACTATTAACTGGTTCATTTTGGAAAAAAATTTTTTTCCCACGACAGTATCCCTTTAAGACTTTGAAATTTGTAGTCATGGCTGAACATTCGAGGCAAAAAGATGTATAAGTCTAGTGAACGTGATTGCCGTAGATACATGAGAGTAGAGCTAACAACAGAAGTGAATTCAAAATAAGTTTAAGCACAGCCAACAAGGAAGTTTTATATTTTTAGCCATCAATATCTCTTTGATGTTCAACACAATGCCAGGAGATGATCGTTATTTTAAATGTCGTTTAATTATTTAAAAAGAATACATTTTCTCAGCTAGAAAAGGTAAGAGGTTGATGTGAAGACTTTTAGAGTGGTTATTAAGAGATAATATGCGATAAAACATTTTGGAGAACAGTGTTATATATGTTAGCCAGCTTGGTTTTATGTATGATGGATATTGTCAAATAAATCGAATAACTTTGAATGAGGAGGTAATTAGAAACATTAAGCTGAAGGTTTGCAGTGGATGAGATATACTTAGGATTCACAAATGCTTTTGTTACTGTACAACACAGGAGGTTACTAAGTAAATGAAGGAGTATTGGTCAGAATCCAGCTTTATGTTCTTGGCTAGAAAACCAGCTGAAAGCCAAAGTGCAGAGAGCTGTGATTAATGGGACAACTCTTTAAGTTGGACCAGCGCTGTGAATGGAGTTCCTTAGGGTTCTATTCTTGGACCATGTCTTTTTTTAATTAATGTCTTTGAAGTTGTCATTGAAAACACAATCTGTATTTGCTGACCAAAAAAACAAAATATGTGTGATTAATAAAACTCACAGGACAAAGGAAACAAATTCATACAAATATAAATAAGGACATCATTTGATGTGATTCTTCGGGGGGGTCACATCTTTTATCCATTTTTACAATGTAAGCCCAAATAATAAATTATTATACATTTAAATTGGGGCAGAGGATGGATAGAAGGTTGGCAGAGATTTGAAACATCAAGGATTATCCTGTAAACTCAAAAATTCTTATAGAAATAGAAACATTTTTAATTCAAATTACATCTGAAAAATACATTTGTACTGACCTGTTTCTTTTTGGCTCTTGACTGGCCATAAATGTTTCCATTCCTAAGGATAGTTTTTGTTTGGCTGCAATTTGGAACTAGATTTGGCAGGGGGAAGTAGTAAGACATACCATGGGATATGGGGTAGATAATATCTACCTTTTTGCTCTGTTTAGCTTATGTTTCCACTTTGAAGTTAGATAGGATTTTCTCCCCTTCTAAGGCAAAATAAAGACAGCTGCATATGTTTTTTTTTTCTCTGGAACAGCTAGAAGTTAGGGAGTATATACAGTATTTAAGTAAAACATTGTACAGGTATGGGATCTGTCATAAAACTCCAAATTATGAGAAGGACATCTCCCATAGACTCCATTTTAATCTAATCATTCAAATTTTTTAAAATGATTTCCTTTTTCTCTGTAATAATAAAACAGTAGCTTGAACTTGATCCCAACTAAGATATAAGTAATCCTTATTGGAGGCAAAACAACCCTGTTGGGTTTAATTGATATTTAAATAATTTTTTGTAGAATTCAGATATGGAGATCCACATTACAGAAAGACCCTGTAACGAAATTGTTTAAGCCGGAACCTAAGGTTAGTTTGCTGGTGTAGACCTGACTCTTCCATATAGCAGGAGAGCCCAGCTAATCCCGGGTTTTCACATACCCCCTTTTGGGGCCCCTGAACTTTCTGCTGCAGTTTTAGCTGGGAACCTACCAACTTCGGAGTGCAGAAATCCCAAAAGCAAGGTACAGGCAGGGGTTAAGCGAAGAGAGCAAGTTTCAAGGTCAAAAGGCAGGCCAAGGTCAAAAACCAGTGTAAGGAAAAGATACCCTGGTGTTCTAGTGGGCAGCAGGGTCCACCGCCGCATCCTCTCCGGTGCCGGCTTCCTCTAAGTCACGCGCCACGCGCACGTCCTTGGACGCTGGTGTGTGACCAATTCAAACAGTTTAAAAGGGGAATTCATTGTGTTTAGGATTGACGGTTGTTTGGTTCAATTTGCCTTGTTCCTGGGTGCTTTAAAACTTGTATTCTGATTGATCTACTGTGTTTTGACCCGTGCCTGCCTGTTTGACTCTTCTGACCTCTCCAATCCTGATCCTGCCTGTCTGTGACTATTCTGACCTCTCCAATCCTGATCCTTTGCCTGTCCACTGACTATTCTACATTCTCCAATCCTGATTCTGGCCTGTCTCACGATTCTCTGCTTGTGCTGGCCCGACCTGCCTGTTTCTGGTGGTGTTCTTCCTTCCAGTATCCTGGTGAGACGATCGTGCCCCTTTGCTCGTCCAGAACCGTTTGCTTTGCTCCTCTCTTAAATAAGAACTGGCGGCATCCAATTAGCCGAGGGCTCCTCCCGAGGTGAAAGGCGGCGGTTAAAGGCAGAAGTGAGAGCCGAGACCAGGGAGCCTAGCTTGAGTTCTGGATATTATTATTATTTTATTAACATGTATTTATATAGCGCCAACATATTGCGTAGCAATATAGGGTGCCGAACGTGACAACCAGGAACAAATCACACAATAGCGCTTGAGCAGGATCTGAGATAACCAGAAGCCAGCTTGGGCAATGAATGAATGCGTGAAGAGGTATAAATATCGAGATTTGGTACCAAAAGGAAAGGAAATAGGAAGTAAGGGCAAAATATAACATAGCCCACAACAAAAATGGCGGTGGCAGCTTCAAATTACACACGAGATGACACACACATCGATTTTTTCGCACAGAGGAGTGCACCCACTGGCTGGAGCACAAGGAGGTAAGAGAGTCCCTTACTGACCCTTTATACTGAAAATCCCAGGGCCCAAGCATTCTGGTTAGCAGTTCTAATACCTGTACAAGATGGACATGTGCCCATTTCAGCCACAACTACTATGTATATAACTTTTTAACTCATCTTATGTTTTATTTTGTGGTGGAAGCTCATTGAGTTTTGTGGGGGTGCAAAATTGCATTTCCATATCACACTTCCATGTGCAATTATTTGCAGAGTCGGAACCCTGATCCCAGATTACCTGAAATGAAATGTTATTGGAAGGCAAAAGATAACTCAGAGCCCATATAAACCTTGCCTGAGTAATCTGTCTTTATTCAATTAGTTTAAATACCTTCAGAGGAATAATTCCCTTTCATGGTTTTTCAATTAGAAGTTCTTATTGCCCCGTTTATTACGTTTCATAATTTGTTTCTCTATAAATAAGGTGAGGAGTGATGTACCATAAAGATATACACATCATATAAATGCCTGGAAGTGTAATTACAGCTAATTCCAGCTGATTGCTTCCGTGCGGCTTCAGATAACTCAATAATTGTCACCGGAGCAAGGGCTGAAGGAAATCTGATACAGCGGGTACAAAGGCATCATATATTCTTCCAGGGTCTTTAATGCCAAAATAATTTATACTTAGAATTCAGAGGCGTTGCGCTTAAATGATGAGGTTTGGAACTGAATGTGAGCAGGAAAAGTCCTTTTCTTCTTGCTTGAGAGTCCAAACATTTTCTTTGATATATGGATCTTTCCTGAATGCTCCATTAGCCTCGCTCCAAAGACAAAAGCACTGAAGTATCCTGTCAGCTAGCTACCGTTATGCAAATCCCCACAAATGGAAATTGCTCTAATTCTATGCTGAATACTGCCCTTATTATATCCAATGGCAAACTATCAATATTGTATCTATCTATTAATGTCTACCTCTTTATCTCTTTCTCATCCTGTTTCTATCAACCTCTATATATCTATACACATTTCTCTCTCTCTAACTATCTATCTCTCTCGCTCTCTATCTATTTATCTCTATCTATCATCTATCTATCCAATATATTCATCTCTATGGGGCAAATTTACTTACCTTGGAAGTTGTGCCAGCGTTGGCTTTGCCGCACTTCGCCAGGGCACCTCTAATTCACTAAAATCCGAAGTTGTGCTCAGGGAGGCGAAAGGTAGCGAAGTTGTCCTAGCGTTAATTAGTCAAGCAAAGCAAAGTTACACTAGTGATGCGTAATTAGCGTACGGCGCCAAGTTTAATTACAGTAAAATGCGCAAATCAGTGAATTAGTGTAGTTACGTCCCTTCGACATATCACTACTTCGCCTGGCGTAAGGGTGCGAAGGAGCACTTGAGTAGGTCCACTTCCCTAGCGAATTTATGCTAGCGCACGTAGTAAATCGGCGAAGTACTGAAATGACGTCACGCTGGCGAATTTTCCCCTTTAGTAAGTTTGCCCCTATGTATCTATCAATCTATCTATATCTATCTATCTGTCTCTCTATATATCAGATGTTGCTCCCAGTGGCCTCCAAGCAAGTGCTCATTTTTGGATTTCTGATTTGGAGGCAAGTTTTGGTGGCTTAAAGACCATGAGGCAGATTTACTAAAGGTCGAAGTGGCTAACGATATCGACTTTTCACCAGCGTTACATCCGCATCACTAACAGTCGCAGGTGTCAATTCACTAGTGAAAGAGACCGTCACTGGCGTTCGTTCGCACTCTTTTCGCTCTGTTGAAAGGTCATTACTCCGCAAATTCAGCAAAGTGCGGATTTTACTGAATTTGTTGACTTTGAGTTGACCTGGTCTGAGGTTGACTTTGCCACCTCAGACCAGGTGAAGTGCTAAAAAGAAACTAGATCTTCCTCAATCTTCTGTCACTTACATCATGTCACTAGCGAATTTTCGCTTGGCAAAAACAAACGATAGTGCATCTTCGCTATGAAATCGTCGTAGTAACACTAGCAAAAAGTTGGCAGCGTTCGGTGGTCAAGACGAAACTTTGCATATTAGTGAATTAGTGTCTGGCGAAGAGGTGCGATGTGTGCGAAGCGGTTGCTGGCGACAATTCGCCCTTTAGTGAATCTCTCTCTCTCTCTCTCTCTCTCTCTCTCTCTCTCTCTCTCTATATATATATATACACAAGCAAGTGCTCATTTTTGGATTTCTGATTTGGAGGCAAGATTTGGTTGCTTAAAGACCATGTGTACTGCCAAACAGGCCTACCTGTAGTCTGCTAGTCTACATAGGATCTACCAAATAACCTATTAGAGGCTTTATTGGACATCTCCTGGGAGCATTTTTCATGCTTATATTTAAATGTGGCTCACAGGTAAAAAAAAGTTGGGGACCCCTGAGCTAAGATGTCCCTGGCCAAATGTTAGGTCTCAAATGGAAGCGACCTTAAAAAGTCTGGAAACCATTGTGTTCAATGCAACAACCAATGGAGACAGTGTATGAGCCAAACTGTACCAGGTATTACTGATTTTTTATATATAATTTGTTGTTTCCTATCATTGTTCCTTCTAATTACTAAAGCTTTTTGTATTGTATTGATTATTCAATGACTCTTTCCTAATGCTTAATATTTTGCTAATTCTTTTTGGAGGCAGTGCGTAACGACCTGTGAGACCTTCCATTAAATGTAACACCCGTTACAAAATTCACAATGAATTGATTTTAGAGTTTGCAAAGTTTAGAATGTAGAACTAGTTTAGTAGAAGAGAATTTGACAAATGACTGATGCGATTAATCTTTATTTATTTCGGGGGCTGCAAAGAAATCAGTGGCACCTCGGTATGGATTTTGTTATGGGGCCAGATTTAAGCCTTTAGAATTTTGGGCGGCCTCTTAAGAGTCCACACCTCATCAACAGCAAGAATTAATATTCAGCCGGCTAAACTGCATTGAGCTTCTGCAGTGAGGTTTATAAGCCTACCGGGATATTGATTGAACAAATCAATTTTGCATATAAATGAACAGACTAATCTTCAACGTACAAAAGATTCAAACGTGACAGTAACATAACTCAAGCGAAAGGAATAGAACGTTGCCCTATTCGCTCTGTTCGACTGAATGTAAAATATGATATTGATATTAAGCCTGACTGTTCATCTAGAGATACAATTACCATCATCAGATTCATAGTCATTTAATACTAGCGCTAGTATATTTATTAACATTAAGGAAATTGGAAATGTATTGTTACTGTAATAAGTTGTTGTCATAGGGGCATGCTGATGTCAAATCCCATTGGGATGCCTGTGAAGAAGGATGCAAAGCATTGTGGGAATTGGAGTGAGTGCAGAGATTAGCAAGGGTCCCACAGATAATGTGTTGCATCTTTGCATTTGTCTTCTGCATAACTAAACTGTAAGACGCGAAGGGAGATTACCGGCTCCCCTTACCTCCCGGCACGTCTGTCGAGCAGTCCTGGTGCACGTCTGGGTTCTCTGGCCCATTGACGCCTGCGTCATGACGTCATTGAGGGGCACCAGATTTGAATTTGGCGCCAAATCATCCTTAAAAGGCCAGTCCACCATTTCGAGAGTGCCCAAGCTAGGTTCCAGTTTACTGTTCCAGCCGAAGCGTTTACTCTGAGATTGTTTTCCTGGTCCTGCCTTGAACTTTTTGCCTGATTCTCAACCACGTCTCTTCTAAATCCTTGGCGGTTCCTCATTTATGGACATGTTGTTTTGATACGAACTTTCACTTTTGTTTTCCACAGCAGAAAACCCAGGCCCCAAAAGGGCGTTGGTGAATACCGGAATCCACTGGGATCCCCTGCGCATTCGGAGTGTACCCATCCCTAAGCAAGGTTTCCGATAAAGAGATTGTTACATAACCAATTCCTTGTATTGCCCCCTCTCAACTGCCTAATCTCTACATCTACCTATCCATGCAAGGCTAAGCATCTGACCATGTAATGCATAAGGCAGGTTGGTTAACTTGCGGTTGGTTAAACAATTAATCATGTTGTAGGGTTTTAAACTATAAATATATACTTCGTGAAACTGAGTTTTTTAATGTGAGACTGAGCTGGAATCATAAGACTGACACAAACTAGACAGGGCCATGTATACACAGACATATGGTAGCAGAAGAGCTATAGGAAGGATCAATGTGGTAGTCATTCAGCCATTTTTCCAAGTGAAACTAAAACAGCAAATAAGTGTGCACCCCCCCATCACCCTACAGCTGAGCTTTTGGGGGTATCTAGGAGAGGTAATAGGCAGTATCCTCCAATGTCACCATAACTGACCTTAAAGCAAAACCAGACCTGAAATAAGTCCACCAAACACGTAGGGGCAGATTTACTAAAGGACGAAGTGGCCGTCGCTAGCGACAATTCGCTAGTGAAAGAGACCATGAATAGAGTTTGTTTACACTCTATCGCCAGGAGACTTTTTGCTCAGGTAAACCGATAAACCCAAAATATTGTAAGCAAAGGCAATATTTATTGATGAACTAAAAAAATACACATCTTCATAGGTCCTATGTGTTTTGTGTTCAATTGACTTGTTATAGGCCCATAACGTGTTATATTCCTGTTTAGTAATATTCAACAATTGTTCCACCCATTTTTCTCCTCTTCGTCTTAGTGACTTCTTGGTTGGTGAGGTTTGGAAGGGGCCAGGTTGTTATAACAGGTAGCCTCTCATGGGGCCACACCTGAACTCAATGGGGCAGAGTTACCCTAATATTTTCCTGCAGACAAAAGCTTAGTACAGAGTACCTATGCTGATATAATGTTATGGTATCCCTCCTGTTCAGTCTATATAAACATCTAGATGCCTCTTTTATAGAAAGAACATGCTTGTTTTGTTGACCATGCCCCGCAAAAATCCCATGCTCCAGGAAGTAAAGTAAGGAAACACAATAGCAATATATGCAGGATTAAAACCACAAATCATGTAACACCTTAAAAAGAATCTGGGTTTGTGAAGCAAGAAGAAAAATACACAATTAGCTCTTAATTTCATTAGAAAAATCCACTGTGGTACTTTAATTCTTAGTAGAGTTAGTATTTTCTTGTGCATTCTTCTTTCTTCTGATTTTGATTTATATTAACTTTTAAGAGAGTGATATTCTGAGACAATTTGTAATTAGTTTTCATTTTTTATTATTTGTGGTTTTTGAGTTATATATCTTTTTATTCAGCAGCTCTCCAGTTTGCAATTTCAGCAATCTGGTTGCTAGGGTCCAAATTACTCCAGCAACCATGTACTGATTTGAATAAGACACTGGAATATGAATAGGAGAGGGTCTGAACAGAAAGATGAGTAATAAAAAGCAGTAATGATAATAAGGAGTTTATTTGTCAAAGTGTTAAGAGTTTTTTATACCTTGAAACTTGAATGGTAACTTACTTAAGAAAAAACTCAAATGGAAAAAACAGATTCTGCGAGTTCAAGCCCCAAAACCTGAAAACTTAAAGGGATACTGTCATCGGAAAACATGTTTTTTTCAAAACGCATCAGTTAATAGTGCTACTCCAGCAGAATTCTGCACTGAAATCCATTTCTCAAAAGAGCAAACAGATTTTTTATATTCAATTTTGAAATCTGACATGGGGCTAGACATTTTGTCAATTTCCCAGCTGCCCCCAGTCATGTGACTTGTGCCTGCACTTTAGGAGAGAAATGCTTTCTGGCCTTCTCAATGTAACTGAATGCGTCTCAGTGAGACATGGGTTTTTACTATTGAGTGTTGTTCTTAGATCTACCAGGCAGCTGTTATCTTGTGTTAGGGAGCTGCTATCTGGTTACCTTCCCATTGTTCTTTTGTTTGGCTGCTGGGGGGGAAAAGGGAGGGGCTGATATCACTCCAACTTGCAGTACAGCAGTAAAAAATGATTGAAGTTTATCAGAGCACAAGTCACATGACTTGGGGCAGCTGGGAAATTGACAAAATGTCTAGCCCCATGTCAGATTTCAAAATTGAATATAAAAAATCTGTTTGCTCTTTTGAGAAATGGTGAACATCAAACAGGCTGTTAACCTCTTCAAATGGTCAAAGGACCTTTGCCATTGACTCCTACATAACCTCAACAGGTTTTAGATGGAGTATTTTTGGATTCAAGCTATTTCCAGTTTCTCAATTTATTTGTGTTTTTTTTTTAAACTCGAATAATTTTAGGGGACTTTTTTGACTGGAACATTTTTGAAAGTTTTGACCAAAACATATGACTTGAAAACTTGACTTTTCATGGAAAACACAACTTGAACTTTACCCCTAAATTTGCCCCTAAATGTGCAGCTTTACAGAGCATGTTTTTTAGATGGGATGAGTGACCCCCTATTTGAAAGCTGAAAAGAGTCACAAGAAGGAGTCCGAGCTCGGGTCCTGGTGTTTTTCAGATAACGGATCTTTCTGTAATTTGGGCTCTTCATACCTTAAGTCTACTAAAAAAAAAAAACCAATAGGATTGTTTTACTTCCAATAAGGATTAATTATATCGTAGTTGGGATCAATTACAAGGTACTGTTTTATAATTACAGAGAAAAAGGAAATCAATTTTAAAAATGTGCACTATTTGATTAAAATGGAGTCTATGGAGTATATTTATCAAAGAGTGAAGTTAATAGTGAAGTTCCGCCACTAGAGTGAAATTCCGCAACTCTCCATTAATTTCTATGGGATTTTTATAGGCGTATTTATCAAAGGGTGAACTTTCACTTCACCCATTGATAAATACGCTTTTCAAAATCCCATAGAAATGAATTGAGAGCTGTGGAATTTCACTCTAGTGGCGGAACTTCACTCTTTGATAAATTTACCCCTATGGGAGATGGTCTTCCCATAATTTAGTTTTCTGACTAACAGGTTTCCACACAATGGATCCTATACCTATACCTCCAAAACCTCTACATGTCTTTGGTTATTGCAGAGTTATTCTAACTGCCATCCTCTCTGTTCAAATGCCTCTCTGTTTTCATGGGAATAAGAGTATGAATGTGCTTTTGCAAATAGGTCAAAGATTAATTTCTTCAAAATCACATTAGATGGAGAGGAGTGTAAAATTCAACATATTTGCTATGTTTACCAAAATCAAAATTGTTTCTCCTCTTTATTTTTGTTTGTATTGGATGAGATGTGAAATTCAGCAAGAAAATAAAAGTCACATAAATAATAAAAAAAAATCGAGTTGATAAACACACAATTATTTTTAGAAGCAAAGACCGAAACTGCTTTACCGGTTCAGGAATCTATTTATACAGCTACAGAAGAAGGAGGTTTTTTAAAATATCATTTTATATCATTTAAACAAACATTACAATTCTGTTATTGTCGAAGTAGATTATTTCAAAATATTATTTTATACAATTACAGTAAACATAATAACAATTCTGTAATTGTTGAAGCAGATTTTTAGCAAAATATTTTCTATTATTACAATAAAATGTTATAACAATTCTGTAGTTGTGGAAGCAGATTTTTTCAAAATATTATTTTATATAATTACAAAAAACATAACAATTCTGTAAATGTCGAAGCAGAGTTTTTCAAAATATTATTTTATATAATGTCCATAAACATAATGACTAGTCTTTAAAGGAGAAGGAAAGCTATGGAGGCATTTTATTGCCAATAGATTTGCCGCAATAGTGCAAGCTAGAATGCAATATTTATTCTGTAGAATGTTTTACCATACCTGAGTAAAAAGCTCTAGAAATTCTTGTTTGTTTAGGATAGCAGCTGCAGTATTAACATGGTGTGACATCACTTCCTGACTGAGTCTCTCCCTGCTCTTGGCTCAGATTACAGTAGAGAAGGGGGGGGGAAGAGGAGCAAACTGAGCATGCTCTTGCCCAGGGCAATGAGGTTTAATCTGAAGGTAGGAAGTCTGATACAGAAGCCCATCTCTCATAGACTCCATTTGAAATTTTTTAAAAATGATTTTCTCTGTAATAATAAAACGGTACAGGATGGAGGTCCAAATTATGGAAAGACCCCTTATCCAGAAAACCCGAGGTCCCATGCATTCTGGATGCAATGGGCACCATTGTCAAGGGAAACAGTCAATAAGAATAGTGTGGTGCATTTGGTAAAAGAACATGGTAAAAGGAATTTATATGGCAGTGGATAGAAGGGGCAGAAATCAATACCCACCAAGGGTTCCATTCAGTCTTAAGTAATATTAAACCTCCTCCAGTCCTTCTTTTCTACCCAACTCACATAGAAGCAAGTTCTAAGGTCTTACCCTGGTGGTCTAGTGGGGACGCCTGCCGCAGGGACGCCCCCGACCTAGTCCTTTCCTCTCCTGTGCCACAGCTCCTATGGCGTGCGCTAGTGCGTCATGACATCAACGTGTTTTGGCGCAAAGTTTGAATAGTTAAAGGGGCTAATCTGATTTGTTTTTTGGGTGCAATTTGTCTGTGAATATCCTGGTTTTGATCCCTGCCTGTCTGACTATCCCGAACTCTGCCAATTCTGACCACTGCCTGCCTGACTATTCTGAACTCTGCCATTATTGACCCTTGCCTGCCTGACCCTTGCTTGAACGCTGCCTGTACCGACCCCAGCCTGCCTGACCATGCTATTCCATCTATCCTGTGAAGTTGGTGTTGCCTTCCGTCCTAAACTTGAAATATGAATGTGCCCCTTCACTTGTCCAGAACTCTTTGCTTTGCTCCTCTCATATTAAGACCGGGTGGCATCTGAACAGCTGAGGGCTCCTTCCAAGGCCAAAGGCGGCTGCTCAGGCGGTGGTGGTGGTGCTGAAGTTCCCAGGATACCTGGCGTGATATCACAATGGTCATGCAATTAGCAAAGCAGTAACCGCATACAACATTTATGGTGTAGAGGGCCTTTCACTCAATTTTATTAGGCTACAGAGAGTGCAACAGTTGAGTAATATTTCGGGCAGTCAAGCCACCCTTCGTCCCATGATGTGGCCATCAGGATTACGGAATCTTGTAAAATAAATACAATTGGGGTAATATGGTAATAAGTGTATACATCAGTATTATAGTAGGAGTCTAGAGAGCTGATACAACACTGCTTGCTATAGGCCCATTTATCAAAGGTTGAATTTATGTGAATTTTTTTAATTCAAATATACTCACAATTTGACTGTGAGGTTATTTAAGAAAAATTTGAATGTCTAATATTCGATTTATTGGTTCCAACCCGACAATTCGAATCATATTCGATTTGTATGAACCAAATTTTTCTCCAGAAAAAAAACCAAATGTCAGGATGGCTATTATCATCTCCAAAATGGCTCAACAGACCTCTGCCACTGACTTGTACATGAACTCGCAGGTTTTATGTGGTAAATATTCAAATTAGGACTGTTTCCATGGTCGAGGTGTGATAAATCTCATATTCAAATTTAAATTTGAAAAGGCGGATTAAAATTCAAATGTGTGAATTTTGCAACTCATAAATTCTATTTCGAATTTACTATGCAACCCTTGATAAATCGCCCCTCTAGAGTGCAAAACTCATATTATGATGGAGCAAACCAAGGTGAGCTCATTTGAGAATCACCAAGTTTTATTATCATGATAAAGAAGATTTTACACATATTGCAGACACTTCATTAGCTGTTGTAGATCCCAAATTCCATTCTGTTAACATAATGATCCATCAAAAACTTAAATATTGTATTTTTGTCCAAAAACAATACACAATGTAGAGTAAAGAGGAACAGTTTTGGAAGGAAAATTATTCAATAAATCGATGCTTTCTGAATGCAATGGAACAGATTTGCAAGTCTTCCAAACCACACAAAAAGCTTGATAAAAAAATATTTGCTGTGATTTCTTTCGAAACAGTAAAAGTAAAACAAGTAAATACTTAAATATCTCTAAAACTTTCCTATCAGGCACTGGAACGCCCAATTCAGGGAAGAGATTGACCTTTTGCCTAGAATGTGTCACTTTCCAATGAAAAGTTAGTCAGACAAATCACCAATTTATACAATATGTCACTTGAGCGGCACATTTAATGAGAAAACAGCTGATCCATCCTCAGGAGAGCAAGCTAATTGGAAAGAAATCAGCCACGGCAGGATTTTAATATTTCTAAAAACAAGAGTGAATTTGTACATTTCGTTTATGTTTAGTCATTGCTTTGGCTTAGCTACAATTCTTTTACCCATCATTAGCAGGAACAAGGTGTTTGTTAAACCACTGGAGCCTTGTGTTCATGGGGATCGTTTACAGCAAGCAAGAACCACAAATCAACACTTTTAATTTCCCTGATGGATTGGAAAGACTACTGTGCTACGTCCGACACTGTATGTGTTTTCAGAGAACTGGGATTGGCAGGGTCTGTCAATGGAGAACAGCCAACAGCCTGGGTCTCCCAAGATTTATGGCAGTTTTCACCAGATACATTATAAGTATATAAAAGCAAGATAGTACTGGTAGCAAGTTAATTGCTTACTCAGTCATTTCACTATTACACCATAATTAGCACTGAACTATTTCCTTTACAAAGTCTCTTGGTTTGATAGTTTATAAAAACAATAGGGAATAATGATTGCATTTTTATTCCTAGATACAGGGGCTTACAGTTTATGGGTGCCGCTATGAATGCTTTGCCCACTTTCCTACAGCTGTCGCCGGGCCATTTCAATATATGGACAATGAGACATTTGCGCAGAGACAGCCAAGATAAGGGGACCATCATCAAACTTTCATCTGCAAAAAAGTTTCACTGAAGCATCCCAGAAAAGTTCACCTACCTGAGAATATTCCTTAGGCTGGATGCAGGTGCCCACAAATGAGATCTTTGCCTGGGCCCACTGGCACCTTAAAGCTGCCCTGGCTGTCACTATGTGGTACATTCCCACTTGGTATGATGAGTTCAGAAGTCAGTTAAGCTCCAAAAGAAGGCAGCAATGTCTCCGTGGGATAGAATCCTGCACAGATCTATTTGGACAGACCCGTGCCCAACCTGGACCCGCCAACCCATTACCTGACCTGCCATCCCATTACCCAAAACCACTTCCCAACCTGGGCTGCATAAAGTCAAAGTTGCCTTCCAATCCGGGAACGCCAAAACCAGAAGTGACACCACAGTTGACCAGAAGTGGCATCACTCGGCCACCAATTCAGCAAACAAGGAAGAAAACTGCAGGGGAGGGACCAGCCCTGTACCTTAGCCAGGTACCAAGGTGGGTCACCCATGGACTGCCCACACGTCAGGGAATTGTGAATTTTCTATCCCAGAACCAGACCTGGTGCAGGACTCTAACATGGGGTGGGGGATAAGGCATGATTTCACACAACAAGTCCATGGAGCATCCCGGGAAATCATAAGAGACAAGATACAGGAATTGAGAACTCAGATTGGCTTGCCACAAGGGAAACCTTGAAATTACTGACGCTTAAGGTGCTGCTTGCATTCGTAAAATTAGCCTTGTCAGACTCAAGTAGCAGCAGTTGTAATTATTGCAATGCAAAATGTTGCACAGGATTACTGGGTAAAACTATTGCATTGTGGGTGAAACATAGCTAATAGCTACTTTCTGCCCTTGTTTAGTAAATTAAGGAAATTCTGTTTTATACTGTAAAAATTGCAATGAAAAAGAAGTCACAAAACATTCACTTCTCTGTTAGTTTTTACCTTTCCAGCTAATGAGAGAAACTCAAGTAGTTCCCCGCTGCTTTCCTCATATCAGAAGCAAATTAAAACTATGCATAACAAGTCCGAAGCATCTAGGTACTGAACTAGTAATAAGCTCACCCAGCACGCAAGAAAGAAAGATCATTTTAGTAACCCTGGGCAATGGATATCCTCTGGTGGGCAATGGATATCCTCTGGTGGGAAATCTAAAAGACATCTATGAATTACACAATGTAGCCAAGGAGATATAAGCATAGGCCAGCATGAGGAATAGGGAAAAAATAAATGCAATATTAAGAAGATTTAACTAGAGAAAATGTATTAAAGCTCTTCTGACTTCAAATATTTCTCAGTAAAGGGAAGTTTATCAAATGGATTTTGGCCCTTTTTATTTAGGGGATGAAGTTGAAGGTTCTGGTGAAAGCCCCCAGTGATAAGCTGCAAGTTCATTTCAAATACAGCCAAACATGGCACGTTGATGCCCCTGAACAACTTCCAAACTAGACATCTTGTCAGCTGTAACTTATAGCAGCTCTTCCAACCTGGGCACACCATTTGTGGGTCGCAGGCAGGTTCGGGTTGAGCTCTCCCTGCCTCCGGCCTTACAATATCGGCTTCTGGTTTTATAAGCACGCATCTGCCCCGCCCCTTTTGTGATGTAATCAGCAGGATGGGTTTGGTGCGGGTCTCTAAATAGAGGGTAGAAGCCAGGTGCGGGCGGGTTTGAATTGGTTGCGGGCAGGCCCGGATTTGTGGTGAGGCCCACAAAGGCCCGGGCCTAGGGCAGCAAAGTATTAGGGGTGGCATGCCGCTCCGAGCACTTTTCTATGGAGCACTGGGAACGTGCAGCTCTGGCTCCTCCTCCATGCTCCTTGTGGGCGGGGGGAGGTAATGCAGATGGGCGCTAGGACCACATGGCCTAGGGGCACCTGGCCATCAAATCTGGCCCTGGATGCAGGTGGGTTTCGGGTCGGGGTTGAGTCTTTCTTGACCCGCACATCACTACATTGTAGCTTACTTGATCTTACCCAGACTAGTTGCAATACTGTAACTTCCATGAGAGCATGTGTTACGTACAACTCTTTTCTCTCAGATGGGCCCTCACTTTACTGGTAGAGGAAGGATTAACCACACTGAATTGATTGAATTGTTCACAAACTCTTGGTTATCAATCTATCACTTCACAGGCCCTTCAAACACTTTCATCCCTTGGATGTTACTCTTACTTAATCTCAGTGGTAGTGTTCACAACACCTGAGAGGTAAGTCCCTATACTGACAGTAATAACACCACATGGTACTAACCCTTACTGTTCTCCTCTTTAGAGCCTCTGGCTGCTCTAATAACTACTCTAATCCTGCCTCTCACTCCTAGAGTGAACTATTACAAAACTTCCTAACATGTACTACTCCAACTGGGACCTACCTCCATCCCAGGTCCTTCAGTACCACCTCCTCCAGCAAGTGGCGACCAAACAGAACATGCGGTGGCTTCCCCTTTGCGTTAACTTTTAATATGATTTAGAAAGGGGAAATTCTGAAAAATTTGCATTTGGTTTTAATTTTTTATTATTTGTGGGTTTTCAGTTATTTACCTTTTTATCCAGCAGCTCTCCAGTTTGAAATTTCAGCAATCTGTCTGCTAGGGTCTAGATTACCTCAGCAACCATGCACTGATTTAAATGAGATGCTGTAATTTGAATAGGAGAGGCCTAAATAGAAAGGTGAGTAATAATAAGTTACAATAACAATACATTTGTAGCCTTACAGAGCATTTGATACTTAGATGGGGGTCACTGACCCAATTTGAAAGCTGGAAAGGCAAATAATTCAATAACTAAAAAAAATGATGGCCAATTGAAAAGTTGCTAATAATTACACATTCTAAAACATACTAAAAGTTAACTTAAAGATGGACCACCCCTTTAAGATTCCATCTCTGATGTTGCTGGGCTATAAATTTCAGATAGCATGCATTGACCTTTGATAAAATGGCGTATGCTGGGAGATATAATCCAAGTCATTTCTGGAAAAGGGCTTTTGATGTCTCCTTTAAATTAATTTCTAATTATTTTATGAAAAGCCTGTGATAAATATATAGAAATATATGGTACTGCAGATTAAAATCTTAGAGCAGTCGCTTCTTATCCCTGATGGATACAGCTGGATTACACAGATGTCTTGCTAAATGAATGACGTTTGATGATTATCACCCAAGTTGCGTTCATAAAGATGCCTGACCAATCCATTAGGTATAAGGAGAGACCTGTGATCGACCACAGCTTGCTGGTGCTGGTAACCCATTATTCCATCAGTGCTGGGCGAAAGAATAAATCCATGCAAATCCTACACAGATATGGGATCTGTTAAAAATAAATCTGTTAACCTGTCTCCCATAGACTCCATTTTATCCAAATATTCCAAAAGAATTTCCTTTTCTCTGTAATAATAAAACAGTAACTTGTACTTGATCCCAACTAAGATATAATTAATCCGTATTGGAGGCAAAACCAGCCTATTGGGTTTATTTAATGTTTACATGATTTTCTTATAGACTTAAGACATGATCCAAATTGCTAAAAAAAAAAAAAGACTGGTTATCCGGAAAACCCCAGGTCCCAAGCAGTCTGGATAATACGTCCCATATCTGTATATTGATTTTGTTTCAGTATGTGCTCTTCTCTCTATAATGCCAATGTATTTTTACCTTAGTCAACCCTCTGAACATATAAATAAATATACAATAATTCACTGCTTAAAACATCCTCTTGGCAACCCTAGAATATATTTCATGTAACCGCCAACAGTCGTATGGCTCCATTTATAGAGGTCTCTCTGTTTTTCATCAAAGGTAACGCAAGTGCTACATCACATTTTGTAAACACATCTCCTGCACATACTGTTACTGTAGGTGTTAAATTGCCATAATTCAGTGAAAATCAATTATGTTCCAATGAGCACATAGAGACAGTGCTGAACTGACTATACCACAGGCTGCCTGTAATTATATTTAGTTCTGTTTCCCAAACACTCACCCACAGATCAGCTGTCTCTTTCTTCCTTGGCTTGTAGCCTTATTGTATGTGCTGTTAGAATTCCTCTTCTCACATAGTGATTATTCTACTCATCACTGGAGCTGTATTTCTGCCTTCTCCACTGTAATACAAGGCAGATATAGAAGGATCTCTCTAGACTTTAATAACCTCTTGGTAACTACAGGTTTTTATGCATGATCAAAATGTACAGGGCACCTGTGACTTTGCTTCTCACCAACTGCTTTGCCTGTGCTCCTCGAGAACTTCTGTGCTGGTCAGAAACGAATGTACAAAACAGGCAGAGCTGTGTACTAGTGATGTCAGGTTTTTCTCTGCACCCGCCCGAGACCTGACCTCCCTCCACCCGAGCACGCCAACACCCGCTAATGACATCACAAAAGGGGTTGGGCAAGCAGCGGCACGTCTATAAAAGAGGAAGCCGGCAGTGTAAGGTGGCGGGTGGAGAGCAGGAGAAGACCTCAACTCGGACCCGCCCAACACCCGCGAATAGAGGTGCAAGGTCGGCCCAAACCCACCCGACTCTATGGAATCGATGTATAAATATATAAGGGGATCATATGATAATCTCTCTAATGCTTTATTTACCAGTAGGTCTTTCCAGCTGACACAAGGTCACCCATTGGTCCCATTGCCATTTTGGAGTCTGGAAGGAATTTTTTCCCCCTCTGAGGCAAATTGGAGAGGCTTCAAATGTTTTTTTTTTTTAATTCCTCTGGATCAACTGGCAGTTAGGCAGGTTAAAAAAGATAAAAGGTTGAACTTGATGGAGGTGTGTCTTTTTTCAGCTTAACTTTCTATGTTACTATGTTACTTGATTAGAGTTTTCACATGATAATCCATGAGATAAGTTTTTCTAAATTTAATGGCATCTCATAAACCTTCTTCACACTGAACTGAATCTAACCCAGTGTGTTCTACCAATTGACATCCCCAAACCCAGACTTTTTTACTCTAGTGGAATATTTCCTTGGAGAAACCCTGCATTTCCTATACATCCCCTAGCTTGCTCTGGCCTTCAGTACAGGTATCCAATAGGTAACCAGTCAGGGTAAACCAAGAGAGCTGAAAAGCAGGAAGTAGTGTTCTGGCTATTATGTTACACATCCAGTCACTCCAGCCTTTATACATTACATTTTTGGCTAACTGACTATATTAGATACATTTTTTATTTTGCACAGCCTCTCTATTTACCCAGTTTTTATTTTTACACCAAACAATTCATTTAAAATTATTATATTGTATAATAAATCAGTGGGTTGTTACACATAAATGATTACAATTAAACCAACACAGTTTTCTACCATTCCAAGGAAACCCTTTGATATGCATAGTTTGAGTTTCAGTATAACTTTAATGTAAGTTTCCTGGACAACCAGTTCCCTATTAAGTATGAATTACTCTGGGTAAAACACAATTGCCATGACCACATACTGTAATTAGATACGAGAAAATATCAAAACCAAGATGGCTATTTCTTAACTGAAAAAGTTTGATTTCTGGAATTTTTAGTACAATAAATTGCAGTGTTTGACCCGGGCTCTTTCGTTTTTTCTTTTTTACCAGCCATGTCAACTGATCTCAGAGCTTTCTTGTGATTATGTTTTAACCTAGAACCTCACGCTCTTTGGCTTTTCATTGGTCAAAGTGGTCATCCCAATGGCTCTAAATCTCATCTGAATGGAGCAGCTGTTATTGAAGAAGACCATGTCCTTTAGGCAAGGGCAGTATCTTGGGTGCAACGCACTTGAGTGCAATGAAATGTTAAGTGAATGTGTCCAGGTCTTTGCATATAAAAATAAAAAAAACCCTTTTACGTGTTTTAGGGGACTGTAAAAAATGGTGCAAAATCTTGGAAACTTTAACATCAGGGACATGTATTATGCATAATATATTGGTGGAACCACAAAAAAAAAAAAAAATCACAAAATGAGGGAAAACCAGGGAATATAAAATTGAGGTTAAACTGAAACTTTTTAAATCTACTGTTGCCACAATGATAATGGCTGATGTTATACAAACTTTCCAAAAACAACAAAGCTTAATCTTTTAACATTACTACAGAATATACCAAGTTTAATATACAGGTGTGGGATTGGTTATGCTGAAAGCCATTAACCAGAAAGCTCTGAATTAAACGCCATCTCTCATAGACTCCATTTTATCCAAATAATCAGATTTTTATAAATGATTTCCATTTTCTCTGCAATAATAAAACAGTAACTTGTACTTGATACAAACAAAGATATAATTAATCCTTATTGGAAGCAAAACCAGCCTATTGGCTTTATTTGGGGCCGATTCACTAACTTCGAGTGAAGGATTCGAAGGTAAAAAACTTCGAATTTCGAAGGTTTTTTTGGGCTACTTCGACCATCGACTACGACTTCGACTACGAATCAAAGGATTCGTAGTAAAAATCGTTCGACTATTCGACCATTCGATAGTCGAAGTACTGTCTGTTTAAAAAAAACTTCGACCCCATAGTTCACCATCTAAAAGCTACCGAAGTCAATGTTAGCCTATGGGGAAGGTCACCATAGGCTTGGCTAACTTTTTTTGATCGAAGGATATTCCTTTCGATCGGTGGATTAAAATCCTTCGAATCGTTCGATTCGAAGGATTTAATCGTTTGATCGAAGGAATTATCCTTCGATCGAACTATCTGCACTAAATCCTTCGACTTCGATATTCGAAGTCGAAGGATTTTAATTCCTAGTCGAATATCGAGGGTTAATTAACCCTCAATATTCGACCCTTATTGAATCGGCCCCTTAATGTTTACATGATTTTCTAGTAGACTTAAAGGACCAGTAACATCACATTTTTTTTAAAAAAAAAAATTGGTGTATACTATGAAAAAAAACACATATTCAACTTTAAAATCGCAAAGTCTTTATTTAGAAATAACTTACCGAATCTCTGTCTTCAGAAAAGGCGTCATGGAGGCGATCCATCGTGCGGTGCTCAATTTCTCCTCAAGAAATCGAGTGCGGCTCGATGGATCACCCAATCACTTTTTCTGAAGACGAGCGGAAGCGGAGATTTGGTAAGTTATTTCTAAATACAGACTTTGCGATTTCAAAGTCTAATATGGGGCCAATTCACCAAGCTCAAGTGAAGGATTCGAAGTAAAAAAACTTCGAATTTCGAAGTGTTTTTTGGGCTACTTCGACCTTCCACTACGACGTTCGACTATTCGATAGTCGAAGTACTGTCTCTTTAAGAAAAAACTTCGACCCCCTAGTTCGCCACCTAAAAGCTACCGAACCCAATGTTAGGTTATAGGGAAGGTCCCCATAGGCTTGGCTAAATTTTTTTGGTCGAAGGATAATCCTTTGATCGTTGGATTAAAATCCTTTGAATCGTTTAATTTCGAAGGATTTAATCGTTCGATCGATGGATAATTCCTTCGATCGTTCAATCGAACTTTTTGCGCAAAATCCTTAGACTTCGATATTCGTAGGATTTTCATTCCCCAGTCGAATATCGAGCGTTAATTAACCCTCGATATTCAACCCTTGATGCATCGGCCCTTATGTGTTGCTGTTGTTTTTTTTTGGATCCTTTAAGTTATGAAGTTTTAAATTACAGAAAGATCCATTATCTGGCTAAAATCCAGGTCCTGAGCATTCTGCATAACAGGTCCCATAGCTGTATCTCATTTTCCAGACTGCTCGGTGTTCTCAAGCCTACATTACAGCACTTGTTTCCTCCTCGTTGAACAATGTCAATACTAAAGAGCAGAACCGGCATGTATTTATTTTACCATATGCCTTCGTCTTCTGCTTTAGAACTAGAAAAAAAATCATGTTATTGAATAAATATTTACCTTTTCCTCATCTAGGAATAGATGTAATATGATATATACGATTTCAGTCTGCCAGCTAACATGATGCCATAAAGAGACTGGAGTTTTATCAACAAGGGGTCTTTGTTTTTTGTCTTTTTTGCCAGAAAATAATGCCAGCCTTTTGGGCACCTTTCAGCATTCTCAGCTTCCGATATCATATCATTATTCTCATATAGTTCTACAGAAAAGTTTCCTAAATATATGGAAGGTTGGTGAGTACAAAAGAATCTTTTTCTGCACACTGCTAATTACTAATCGGGCTCTCACTTTCTTTAACATACTTGTGCTACAATATAAGTACGATGGTGACAAATGTTCTTAGAAGGATCATCAATGTAAAGGGGACAAAAGACTAAGCGCCTGTAATTATTCATTTTGCTTTGTTCATTACCTTCATTCCACAACTGGATAATGGGGGGCGGAGGCAATCAAGGACTTGATTTAAAAGGAATGAATTGTCTTAAATAGCCTCCTTTATCAGCCCCAGTTTCCAATGGGTTTCTCATATACACATAGTTTGAAATGTAATTGAAGTTATCCATCAAGTTCAGAGTTTTACCCGAATAATAGTGACGTTGATTTTCTTTATTTTTTAAGTTGACGAAGAAGGTTTAAAATGAAAAATTAACAGAGAAGAAGCAACTATGCAGTAGAATATATGTTTTCCTAATGAGGAAATTAGTTGTAGCTGCACCTAAACATAAACACTTACTAAGGGGCAGATTTATCAAGGGTCGAATTTAGAAGTAATGGGACTTTTTTTGAACTCTCATAACTTTGAAATTCGAATAAAAAAAGACCAACCGAAATCTATTAAAAAAATTTAAGTTTTTTTAGCGGGTTAATAGGCTGTATTCGATCGCTTTAAGATAGTATTCAATCAAATTCGATTTGAAGTATTTTAAAAAAAAAAACAAACTTAGATTTTTCAAAGTCCACCAATTGACTCCAAATAGGTTCTAGGAGGTCCCCCATAGGCTAAAACATCAATTCGGCAGGTTTTAGATGGTGAATGGTCGAATTTGTAAAGAGACGGTACATTTTTTTCAAATTCAAAATTAATTTGGACTATTCCCTAGTTGAAGTACACAAAAATATCTTGAAATTTGAATTTTTTTACTTTGAATTTTCAATTCGACCCTTGATAAATCTGCCCCTTAAACATGTTTTTACCCAACCATATATTAGTTATCATTGCCCGTAAACACACACTGTCATAGACATGCCCTAGTATATCTGACCTGAATGTTGGATTCCACAAGTCAAAGATTGTTTAAAGATATCCCACTGAAGCATATTCACAGCTGAAAGTTACTAATATATCCATTTACAGTTGTGCGTGACTTTAGTACATGACTTTCAACCTTATCAAAGCCCTTATTTGGCACCCCCAGGAACTTTTTTCATGCTGGAGATGCTCCCCAACTCTTTTTACAAATTAATGTATCTCATGGGTAAAAAAAGGTTGGAGACACCTGACACAGAATGAGGTTCTCTAAACTTAATTATAATGCTCATGAATACCCTCAATGGCTATTACTCACACAACATGTATCAGCTCCAATATAACAGAACTGTCCAAGGGTGCTTCAAGGAAGCTCCAAGTGAGTCCACCTAAGTCCCTGCTTACTAGTTGACACACTACTAGAGTGTTCTGTAACATAGGTTACCTGCCAATAGCTTTACCTCTTTCATGGAGTCCATTATCCCTAACTTCATAAAGGCTCTAGTTACCCTCGAGCTAAACTAAGGCCTTCAACCTCAGTTATTCCAGCCAAGCATCCACCCTCTCCATAGAGCAAGGATCCCCAATCTTTTTTTACCCATGAACCACATTCAAATGTACAAAGAATCGATGAGCAACAAAAACATAAAAATAGTCCTGGGCGGGTGCCAAAAAGCGCTGTTCTTGGTTATTCCGTAGCCTCTATTTGGTCTGGCAGACAATAGGAGACTCTGTTTGACAGTACACTTGGTTTTCATGCAATCAAAACTTGCCTCCAAGCAAATAATTCAAAAATAATTACCTGCTTTACGGCCACTGGAAGCAACATCCAAGGGGTTGGTGGGAAACGTGTTGCTTATGAGCCACTGATTGGGGTGTACAAATAAAGAACCATTGGAATGGGAACACATCCGTCCCCTAGGCCATAGGCATGCTTCCTTATAGCAATGATGGGTAACTCCTTTGCATTCTGTCCATGTACTTTCTGTGTTTTTTTAGGTTCAAATTCAGTACTTAGACAGCAAGCTCTGTTGTTCAATGTCTCAAAAGTAGTTTTGAAAACATACTTCCAATGGCTTTCTTATATTAAGTGTTCAAGCTAGTTAAAGGTGTAGCAACATGAAAAATATTTAAAGTCAGAAGTATTATCATTTGTTTGCAAACCATAGGTGATAATGGGTTCTAGGGTTTAATGGGAACTGGAAAAGCATCTTCAGTAAGATGTCCATACCCTCATTTTCATGCAAAGCAAAGTATTCTGGGAAGGAACCCCAGATTAAAGGACCAGTAACAAATATTTTTTTTAAAAAAATTAGTTTCTTTTTAACGAAAAAATAACACCAAGACAGTTTTCACTTTTAATTCGCAAAGCTTTTATTAAGAAATTACATACCGATTGCTTGCACTCCTCTTCAGAATCGATCCATTGTGCGGCACTCAATTTCTCCTCCCTGCCTTCTATAGGAGATAGCCAGGGAGGAGAAATCGAGCTGTTTCTGAAGAGGAGCGCAAGCAAAGAATCGGTAAGTCATTTCTTAATAAAAACTGTCTTTGGGGCACATTTACTTAGCTTGAGTGAAGGAATAGAAGAAAAAATACTTCGAATTTTGAACGTTTTTTGGGTTACTTTGACCATCGAATTGGCTACTTCGACCTTCGACTACGACTCAAATGATTCAAACTAAAAATCGTTCAACTATTCGACCATTCGATAGCCTAAGTACTGTCTCTTCGATTCGAAGGATTTAAGCGTTCGATCAAACGAATTTTCCTTCGATCGTTCGATCGAACGAATTGCGGTAAATTCTTCGACATTCGAAGTCGAAGGATTTAACTTCGACAGTCGAATATCGAGGGTTAATTAACCCTCGATATTCAACCCTAAGTAAATCTGCCCCTTGGTGTTATTTTTTCGTTAAAAAGAAAAAAACATTTTTTAAAACATTTCTATGATACTGGTCCTTTAAAAGTGAAACAGTTCCGTGTTTTTTTTTATATTTCCTTCTACTTTCTGAATTTCTAGGATAAGTCTTCCGGACCTAGTCAAAGGTAAGATAAACAACATGGGGAGCATTGTTAAAACAAAAGCAAAAGTCAACTCAAGCATAACAAAAAATGGAAGTCTAACAAAAATAATTTACAGAGAATCACTGTACTGTTTTTCACAAGCCACCTTCCCTCTAGAGTTGATTCCAAAAGGCTGATTTAGCAACGCTCCGAGCACTGCGGGAGACTGCAACCAAATAGAAGTGACAACCTGGAATTCATTTAGGTCAGCTCTGTAGGACATTCACTGGCTGTAAGGAAGGAGTTTTATTTTCATGACAATGCTTCTGTAATATTAGGAAACATAAACAGCAAAAAGCTAGATGCAAATCAATGTGACCAGTTTAGACTTCAGCAACGCTGCCCTGTAAGCAAAATGTTTGAATTTTGAAAGTGTGAACATTATTTCCACTTAAAAGCAAATAATAAGCATTAAATGTCTTACAGCATAGCTGCATTTAAATGGAACACTCCGGCTTTTAGGGGTGCTTCAGAACGAGAGGTCTCTGTTGGTTAGGAGCACATTTATTAAAATTCAATGTTTGGAAATTCAGGCTTTCCAAACTCAAATTCTCACGTTTTATCCCCCCCCCAAAGAATAATCAATAAAATCTCAATATTTAGAATGAAATATTTCCAAAAAAGTGGAAGGAAAATATTCAGCAAATAAGACCTTATATAGATGTTTAGGTAGAGGAGCTATTTTATTTTTGCATTTTGCATCGAATTTGTAAAAATGAATGGAACAATGATATTTTTTTTCAAGTATTTTCTTAAATATACCGGTGATCGAGAAAAAAATTGTGGAAAAATCAATCTGAACTACGAATTATAGGCCGTCTCCTATAGATTCCATTTTTATCCAAATAAACCAAAATTTTTAATTTAATAATAAAACAGTAACTTGTACTTGATCCCAACTAAGATATAATTAATCCTTATTGGAGGCAAAACCGGCCTATTGGGTTTATTTAATGTTTACATGTTAGACTTAAGGTATGAAGAGCCAAATTATGGAAAGATTCATTGTCCTGAAACCCCCAGACCCCGGGCATTTTGGACAACAGGTCCCATACCTGTGCACAAGTTTCAATGAGTGATGTGACTAAGCATTAGTTAGAATTGATGGCATCACAAAACACCAATTATAAGATATATCATTTATAGGATATTCATGGCTCTTGTTATGTTATAATGTATAGACCTAGAGTAGGAGTGACACAGACAATAACAAATGAGGGGGCATTTACATAGGAAGCCTCAAATGTGGTTGCTCTAATGCAGGGATCCCCAACCTTTTGAACCTGTGAGCAACATTCAGAAGTAAAATGGGTTGGGGAGCAACACTAGCATGAAAAATGTTCTTGGGGTGCCAAATAAGGGCTGTGATTGGCCATTTAGTAGCCCCTATGTGGATTGTCAACCTACATTGAGTCTCTATTTGGCAGTACACCTGGTTTTATGCAACGAGAACTTGCCTCCAAGCCTGGAATTCAAAAATAAGCAACTGCTTTGAGGCCACCGGGAGCAAAATCCAAGGGGTAGGAGAGCAACATGATGATCATGAGCTACTGGTTGGGGATCACTGCTCTAAAGTATACACAATTGTTATTTGCATTTACAAGACAAGATTTACAAGAGTGCATTGTGGGTAAAGAATATGACAATTTTAATTCTAAACTGCCCTTGGCACACGGCACTTGTGGTCATAATGATCCTTTTTGTTCTCTGTATCCCAATTATCTTATGAAGGCCGCTTACTAAACTAATGCTCATGTCAACAATGAACTAACCACAGAGATTAGACCATCAAGTAGGCGTAGATATGATTCTGCCCCTTTGGAATACAGAATAGGTAGAACTGCAAGCACCCCACCCAAGAAGTTTAGGTAGGCCCTGAAGCATATCAGGTAGCACACTTGGGTTGAGCCAACATCCCGGCATACAAAAGTGGATCTGGGCACCCCCCTCACATACCCGATTTAGGAAGTCGCAAGCTCTAGGCCAAGGGAACTAATCTGGCACAAGGAACAGAGAACAACTTGAACTGGCTATGGTTATGGTGAAAGTGCTTAGTGCATGGGACACCACTTTGCTTGCCCTAAAACCATAGTAAATGAGCCTTATTTCACAATACAGGTATGTGACCTGCTATCCAGAATGCTTGGAACATGAGGTTTTCCCGATAACCGATCTTTCAATTATTTGGATCTTCATTCATTAAAGCTGGCCATAGATGTTGAGATTTTTAAAAGATCAGATCCTGATCGTGAGACCAATATCTTCTCAGAACGATCGTACGATCGTACGAATTTACCATCAACTAAAAAGACCAATTTGGCAGGAAAACAAAGGGGAGCTGCCTGCTTGGCCCTGCAAACATAGAGAGATTGCACTGGGGCCGACAAAGATTTTTTGACCTGGCCAATCAATTTCCCGACAGATGTCGGCCGAAAAATCGTAAGATGTACGATCGTTCGAATACCACTAACCGCACGATAATTTCGAAGGATTGGTCGGACTTCCCTAAAATCGGTCGTTCGGCAAGAAGAATCGTCGCGTCTATGGGGACCTTTAGTCTACTAGAAAATCATGTAAGCATCAAATAAACCCAGTACACTGGTTTTGCTTCCAATAAGGATTAATTACAGATTCGTATAGAGAAAAATTAAATCATTTCAAAAAATGTAAAGAACAAGGAAAGCTACAGAGACAGTTTATTGCCAACATATTAGCACAATAGTGCAAGCTATAACACTGTACTTATTCTGCAGAATGCTTTACCATAACTGAGTAAAAAGCTCTAGAAGCTCTCTCTGTTTGTTTAGGATAGCAGCTGCCATAGTAGCTTGGTGTGACATCACTTCCTGCCTGAGTCTCTCCCTGTTCACCCATAGCTCTGGGCTCAGATTACAGCAAGGAAGGGGAGGAGGGAGGGGGAATAGGGAGGGGGAGGAAGATGAGCAAACTGAGCATGCTCAAGCCCTAGCCCTGGAGATTTAAGCTGAAGGCAGGAAGTCTGATACAGAAGCCCATGAGTACACAATAGAAGGAAAGAAATGTGCTGTTTCTTTTGGCAGAGGACTCAGAGCAGCATTACTTTGAGGATTTACTGGTGTGTTTATATAGACCTTTCTGATAAAGCTTACTTAGTTTTAACCTTTCCTTCTCCTTCAAATTTTTTGGATAAAATGGAATCTATGGGAGACAGCCTTTCTGTAATTTGGGGATTTCTGGATAACGGTTTCTGGAAAAGATGGGTCGAGTTGTGTTTTCCACTAGTTTCTAGGGTATTTTTAAGTAAAAATTTGACTTGTTTTTTGAGATTTATTATACCCCGACCCGGGAAATAGCTTGAATCTGAAAAAACACCATTATGTAGAAGTAAATGGCAGATGTCCCTTGAACCTTATGAAGATGTTAATTTTCTTCATGATGTTAAGAGTTTTTCCAGTGAGTTTCATTAGAAAACTTGATCAAATTAAACGATTCAAGTATTTTTTTTTCACCAAAAATTCGAGTTTCCAGGTTGCTGACCCGAACTCGCTGATTCCAGTTTTTTTCTGTAGGGGACAAGAGGAATCCTTCCCCTGTTTTTCTGCCTGTGACATCCAGCCCAGTTACAGGCTGGCGAGTGATCCGATTGGCTGGGCACCTTTGGAGCCAAATGTATGGGACTCCCAGAGAGCTGAACAGAGCCAGCACGAGTAGCTGTAAGACTCAAGTACAGAGAAGCTGTTAAATCTGTAGAGGTACAGATTGAGTTCAACCTGTTCCCTGCCAAGCTGCTAGAGACTCAGAAGGAGAAAGGTGCCACTGGTGAGATTTATCCTGCTGCAGATCTGCCTGTGATCTCCAGTGTGACTGCCTCTGAGAGTGAGCCACCCAAGGGAGGATAATGGCACGGATACAAGTGTGGGGCCCCAAAGTGAAGACAAGTCTTGTGTATTTACCTGCTACCTAGGAGCTGCTGCTAAATTCCAAAGGGAGAGGTATTTTTGGGAAATGGTAGCACTACCTGGGGAATAAGGGCTCTGGAGAAAGGACATTTCATTTGAACTGTGTGGTTATTGACCCCTTCCGGAGGATTGGGATTTGTATATTAAAAAGGACTGTGTTGGAGCAACAGTTAAGGACCTAATAGTGATTTAGGTAGTGTCCCACATGTCGCCAGTGTAGGAGTGCATGGTGTATTAGTTGCCCAAGTTTTACTGAAGTTTATATAAAGTTTATATGTTTCATTTGCAAACTGTGTGTTTTAATATTCCTAGTGGAATCCCCCTGAGGCGTGTTCCTCAGTGTTCACTAGGTGGAGGAACTGCATTGTAATTCCCAGTTCCCAGTACTTTTCATATGCAAAAGGGACTTAGGGCCCCTGGATTGCCAAGGGTAAATTGCTATTTAAAGAGACAGTAACCAAATTAGGGTTATATTTCCATTGACTTTTTTTTTTAATTAGAAACCATTCCAGTTGTGAGTTCATTTGAGGTCTAAAAAAGCTCACGTAGCTCTAAAATTCAACCTTTGATAAATAACCCCCCTAATCATTTGCTCATGACATGGCTAAACCAGCATGAAACGGTGGATCACAATAACACGTGCTCAATGCATATGATAATGTATCATTGTCCTGTTCATTCATTGGGTAAAAAATGGCTGATACATGGTTAATGGGAAACAGATAAAAGCGGAGAAATTTTCCCCTTCATATGTCTCTCTCTCACCCTATTTTCATGTATCTCATCACTTTTTAATAGAGAGTTCAGCACATTTCTTTTATCCAGGGCCCACTTACTGAATATAAATGGTTTTTAAATACATTTGCTGCCTGCTGACGGCAACACTCTGACTGGCACTTAACAGATGCCAGGCGTCCTTTGTACTGCAGCCTTTGTCTATGCTTTCAGGTAAGTAATGTTGCCCTGCTCGGTCGTATACAATAATAATTTGCTCATTTCTGCCAACTGAATCATTTTGTGCCACTGTGTGTGTGTTATAAATATATATATATATATTTAACACTGAGTGAACTCAGTTCAAAGGCTCTATTTTACTTTTATAGACATGATACATTAATGCATTTCGGTGAAGTTTTAGATTTTATTTATGTGATCCCATTTTCACACAAAGACCCTGCTGTCACTGGGTGTTTGGTTTGAAGTTCAGCAGCTCATGGGCCATAAGTGGGAAAGTCCTACAATAAATTATGGGGATACAAAAAGTTTATGTCCCCAGGCCCCTGCAGTGGCCCCATGAAAAGTTCAGCACTTAAGGGCTGTAAATGCTACAATGACAATAGCCCTCTGTTATACAGATAGCTAGAATCTCAGCTGCCATAAAGCAGGACAGGACTGCTGCTTACAATGGGGATCAGATAGGATCTGTGCAGCCACTGGGACAGAATGTTCTGTTATACAGATAGCTAGAATCTCAGCTGCCATAAAGCAGGACAGGACTGCTGCTTCCAATGGGGATCAGATAGGATCTGTGCAGCCACTGGGACAGAATGCTCTGTTATACAGATAGCTAGAATCTCAGCTGCCATAAAGCAGGACAGGACTGCTGCTTACAATGGGGATCAGATAGGATCTGTGCAGCCACTGGGACAGAATGTTCTGTTATACAGATAGCTAGAATCTCAGCTGCCATAAAGCAGGACAGGACTGCTGCTTACAATGGGGATCAGATAGGATCTGTGCAGCCACTGGGATGGAATGTTGTGTTATACAGATAGCTAGAATCTCAGTTGCCATAAAGCAGGACAGGACTGCTGCTTACAATGGGGATCAGATAAGATCTGTGCAGCCACTGGGACAGAATGCTCTGTTATACAGATAGCTAGAATCTCAGCTGCCATAAAGCAGGACAGGACTGCTGCTTACAATGGGGATCAGACAGGATCTGTGCAGCCACTGGGACAGAATGCTCTGTTATACAGATAGCTAGAATCTCAGCTGCCATAAAGCAGGACAGGATGATGTTTGAGAGGAAGAAAAGGACACAGGAAAAAAATAGCAAGCAAGATAATTCACATAATACATATTGTATTCAATTTAAACAGTAGACTGACAAAGCTTATCTAGAGAACTATTAATAATGTACTTATCTACATTCCCAAACAAATATCTATCATTTTCAGCTATAGGTCAGGGGGTTCCAAGCTTGGAAAAAAACAGGAAAAATTTACAATCAGCAAAACACGTGAGAACAAATTTTTAACCAAACATATTTTTTCTTAGGAAAAGCCATTGAACAAAACAAGGATTATGTAAAAGATACATAATAAGCAGCAGAATTTCCCTGGGGCTCATAATAGAACAGTGCAGCAAGTGCTCACAATCCCATGTCCTACTGAATGTAACAAAGTGCACGTAGGGCTCATCCCAACGCAGGGTGCAGTGGAAACGTGTTATTCATTCATTTACACTCATTTTCATATTTTTTTAAAGGGGTTGTTGACCTTTAAATTAACTTTTAGAGTGATGTTCTAAGATAATTTGCAATTGCATTTATTTTTTTATTATTTGTGTTTTTTTACTTATTTAGTCGTCAACTCTCCAGTTTGCAATTTCAGGCATCTGGTTGTTAGGGTCCAAATTACCCTAGCAACCATGCATTGATATGAAAAGGAATATGAATGGCAGAGGCCATTGTGTTGTTTGTAGAGCAGGCACTCAAAGTGCAGTCCGCCAGAGAAGTTAAAAATCACGTATTTATTGAAGTACAAGTATGGGATCAGTTATCCGGAAACCCGTTATCCAGAAAGTTCCCGAATTACAGATAGGCCATCTCTTATATAGACTCCATTTTATCCAAACTCTTAAAAATGATTTCTTTTTTTAAGTAGACTTATAGGGGTGGTTCACTCTTCAGTTGACTTTTAATCTGTTATAGAATGGTTAATTCTAAGCAACTTTTCAACTGGTCTTCGTTATTTATTTTTAATAGTTTATTACTTATTTGCCTTTTTTTCCTAACTCTTTCCAGCTTTCAAACGGGGGTCGCTGACCCCATCCAAAAACAAATGCTCTGTAAATCTACAAATGTATTGTTGTTGTTAGTTTTTATTGCTCATATTTTTATTCTTTATATTCTGGTATCTTGTTCAAATGAGGGCATGGTTGCTAGGTTCATTTGGATGATAGCAATAATTTGGAGAGCTGTTGAATAAAAAGCGAAATAACACGAAAACCACAAATAATAAAAAATGAAAACCAGTTGCCAATTGTCTCGGAATATAACTCTCAACATCATACTAAATGTTAACTCAAAGGTGAACAACCCGTTAAAGGTAAGGA
This sequence comes from Xenopus laevis, assembly GCF_017654675.1. Lineage (NCBI taxonomy): Eukaryota > Metazoa > Chordata > Amphibia > Anura > Pipidae > Xenopus > Xenopus laevis. The sequence goes on from NC_054371.1 coordinate 222,275,540, forward strand.
GATCCAAATTACAGAAACATCTCTTATCCGTAAAAACTCATTCTGGATAACAGGTCCCATACCTGTATTAGCACTATATTTTATAGTGTCTTCTGGGCTCAGGTTAAGATAGAAAAATATATATTATTCTTATATAATAAAATACGTGTCATGTTTGCACATGTTACACCACCTGTTACCTATTAAATGTTATTTAATAAATGATTTACATAACGTTAGCACCCTACTCTGTTGTGTCCCGGTGGAATGAACATGTGCCACGGCGACTGTAGAATCAATCATTTCAGAGGAAATTATATTTACTCGATTCCATAACATTCAATCGGGTCAAGGCGGTTAATGAGCAGACAGGCAGGTGGCGACTTTGCAACTGGCAATTAAGTAAATGTCACACAAGTCCCCCGATGAGGAGAGCAGCGAGTAGGAGCCGGCTAAAGGGTCAGGCCAGTAAAGTGGCAAAAATACCATTTACATAAACACAAAAGGGCCTTTGTACAGGGGGGATTAGTGTTAATCTGTCACTTATTCATGAAAGTGCAGAAAAGGCAGAATCTTTATAAAAATGTAAGTGATGTAAGTGTAAGGGCAGAAACACACGTGGAGATTCGGGGGGAGATTAGATTCTTCTTCGGGCGACTAATCTACCCGCAATGCCTTCCCGTCGGCCAGAATCGAAATGGCAGGCAGGATGGCACTCAGAACGCTTCAGTTTTCCAAAGTCGCCTGAAGTTTAATCATGAGGCAACTTTGGAAAACGAAGCATTCTGAGTGCCATCCCACTTGCAGGAAGGCAGTTTAGGGAGATTAGTCGCCCAAAGAAGCGATTTGTCACCGGGCGACTGAATCTCCCCGAAACTCCACGTGTGTCTCTGCCCTTAGTGTTTAATACAGGTGAACTATCCCATAGTCATTTTATTATAGAATTCTGCCTGGTAGATACATACAGTTTAATGCCGACACACCTCAACATAAAATAGAGAATTGTTTAAAAAGAGAATATTATACTTACAAGTGCCCCAAAAATATATATTTCTCTCCCCTGAAAATTGTCAGCAATGGATTAACTTTCAGTGATGCCCAAAGCTACTTTCGTTGTCATGGGTTTGAAACCAATTAGTGGTGAAATTAACATTTATTAAAGTATTTCGCTGAAAAACAAGCGAACACCCACTCACCAATATGGGAGAGCATATTTTAACAGCAATCAGTTTGCTTTAAAATGGGGGTTGCTGACCCCATCTTTTATTATTATTATTATTATTATTATTAACATGTATTTTTAGAGCGCCGACATATAGCGCAGTGCTGTCAAATAAATGTTTTTATAAAATAAAAAATGCTCTGCAAGGCTACACATTAAGGGGCACATTTACTATTGGTCGAATATCGAGGGTTAATTAACCCTCGAAGTTAAATCCTTCAACTTTGAATATCGAAGTTGAAGGATTTAGCGCAATTCGTTTGATTTTAATCCATCGATCGAACGATTTTTCTTCAATCCCAAATTGGCTAGAAAGCCTATGGGGACCTTCCCCATAGGCTAACATTGGTGCTCGGTAGGTTTTAGGTGGCGAAGTAGGTGGTCGAAGTTTTTTTTAAAGAGACAGTACTTCGACTATCGAATGGTCGAATAGTCAAACGATTTTTAGTTCGAATCGTTCGATTCGAAGGTCGAAGTAGCCAATTCGATGGTCGAAGTAGCCAAAAAAATACTTCGAAATTCGAAGTATTTTTTATTGTAATCCTTCACTCAAGCTAAGTAAATGTGCCCTTATTGTTATTGCTACTTTTTATTACTCATCTTTCTATTCAGGCCTCTCCTATTCATATTCCAGTTCATTGCATGGTTGCTAGGGTAATTCAGAACCTAGCAACCAGATTGCTGAAATTGCAAACTGGAAAGCTGCTGAATAAAAAGCACAAATAATTACAAATTTTTTAGAAATTTAAAGGTGAACAACCCCGTTAACTCTGCTAGAAATCATTAAAACATGAAATAAACTAATAGGATTGTTTTGCCACCAATTTGGATTCATGCAGAGCCATTACCATCAAGTACAAGGTACAGTTTTAAAAATTAGAATTATTTGCTTTAAATGAACTCTATGGAAAACTGTCTTCTCATAATTAAGAGCTTTCTGGATAATGGAACCCATACATGCATTGACATATATTATGACAGTTCAAGGAGACATGTGAAGTTTCAATAAATCCACTATTTTTTTCCTAAGCCCTTGAGTGCTTCCAATTTCTGCTACTGTCTGATTTGGTTTGGGAAAGCACCGGGGAAGTGGTCATGATATGGTGAGTGCCGGTATCTATAGTGACTATATATATATATATATATATATATATATATATATATATATATATATATATATATATATAGCTCCGACTTACAGAAAGACCGTCTCCCATAGACTCCATTATTATCAAATAATCCAATTTTTTTTTAAATAATTTCCTTTTTCTGTGTAATAATAAAACAGTAGCTTGTACTTGATCCAAACTAAGATATAATTAATCCTTATTGGAGGCAAAACCAGCCTATTGGGTTTATTTAATGTTTACATGATTTTATAGTAGAGTTAAGGTATGAAGATCTAAATTATGGAAAACCGGAAAACCCTAGGTACTGAGTAATCTGGGTAACAGGTCCCAGATCTATATATACTGATCTATATGTACTGTATGTATATATATATATATCAAACAAGGGAAAGTTGTGCTCACCACTATTTTTTAAAACCATTAGGCGGGGGTGCAATGAGGCTGTGACCACAAAATACATATAGACAAATACAAGATTCCTCTGCACTCAACCCATTATCAATATATTTAAGACAGAGACATTTTGTGCATACTGCTACTGAAAAATGCCTTACCCTTTAAACAAAACAGGGATTGTTTGTCCATATATTGCAATATATTTAAGCTGAACAACTACGTCAAAGTCATCCCATATCTGGCCAGTCCTACGCTCAATTTTCATCTGATTCAGAGGGCAGCCAAGTTTGGGAGTTTTAGTTTGAAAGCAGCAAGTAAGTCGCAGGTAAAACTTAGCCCCTGTGTAGAATGTATAATGAAGCAATAGAATTCTTAATGAATGAGATGAAAATTGAGCATAGGACTGGCCAGATATGGAATGACTGTGACGCCCCTGTCCCCTCCCCTTTATTTGTGCAAATTTTACATCATCTGGACTGGAGCAATGGGGATTGGTGCATGGGAAATTAAAAAAATATTGGATCTCCAGCGCATCCCCAGTGTTTTTGAACCAATGTGGGTATGGTTGGGTAGCATGCCGCCCCCCTAAAATCCTGCCGCCCTAGGCCCGGGCCTATGTGTCCTTTCCACAAATCCAAGCCTGTAAAAGATACAGTGTCCTGCAAATAAATCCATCAACCTCCCCTCTGTGTGTGAGATTGGGGATCAGGGAAGTTTTCAGGGAGGGGTATTACAGCCCAGTCTGACCTGACCCTGAGTATTATATTCAAATCAGAGTTTAACTGCTCTCCCCTGTAGCAGAGAATCAGGACTCCTGTACCACCACAAGGAAGAAAATCACTGCTGGATTTGCTGCAGCAGCACAATAGGGCTACATATTATAAGTGGTTTTTGAGTTCTTTATTTCCTCAGCAGCTCTCCAGTTGGCAATTTCAGCAGGTTGCTAGGGTCCAAATTACCTAGCAACCATGCTAGACTCGAATACAAATAGGAGAGGGCCTGGATAGAAAGATGAGTGATAAAATACATTTGTAGCCCTACAGAGCATTTGTTTTTAAATGGGGTCAGTGACCCCCATTTAAAAAGCTGGAAAGAGACAGAAGAAAAATTAAAACACTATAAAAAAAATAAACAATGAAGACCAATTGTTGGATAGAACTGGCCATTCTGTAATATATTACAAGTTAAATTAAAGGTGAGCCACCCCCTGCTGGCATTTTGGGGAAAAGCTGCATTGTGGGTTAAAACCCATGACAATTGTGTTTGAAATCCCCACTGCCCTCGGAGTCCTACATGATCCCAAAAAACTCTTCAACTGAAACTGCCCAGTATCTAGTTCATTAGGAGCAAGAAGGCATGTTACAGGTATGGGACCTGTTATCCAGAATTCTTGGGACCCAGGGTTTTCCAGATATGGAATCTTTCCATCATTGGGATCTCCATTCCTTAAGTCAGCTAAAAAAAACTTTTAAACATTAAATAACCCCAATAGAATTATTTTGCCTCCAATAAGGATTAAAGGAATTGTTCGGTGTAAAAATAAAAACTGGGTAAATAAATAGGCTGTGCAATATAAAAAATGTTTCTAATATAGTTAGTTAGCCAAAAATGTAATGTATAAAGGCTGGAGTGATTTGATGTATAACAAGTCAGTCAGAACACTACTTCCTGCTTTTCAGCTCTCTTGGTTTACACCGACTGGTTACCCAGGTTACCAGGCAGTAACCAATCAGAGACTTGAGGGGGGCCACATGGGTCATATTAGTTGCTTTTGAATCTGAGCTGAATGCTGAGGATCAATTGTAAATTCACTGAACAGAAATGTACCATGTGGCCCCCCTTCAAGTCTCTGACTAACTCAGAGTTAGAGAGCTGAAAAGCAGGAAGTTGGATTCTGGCTGTTTTATTAGACATATGTTCACTCCAGCCTTTATACATTACATTTTTGGCTAACTAACTATATTAGAAACATTTTTTATTTTGCTCAGCCTATCTATTTACCAGTTTTTATTTTTACACTGAACTATTCCTTTAATGACATCTCAGTTGGGATCAAGTTTAATTATTATGAAGAAAAAGGAAATGTGTTTTTTTTGTAAATTTAGATTTATTTGATTAAAATGTAGTCTATAGAAGAGAACCATCTCGTAATTCAGAGCTTTCTGGATAACAGGTTTGCAGATAACAAACAATCATATCCAAGCATTCACCCATATTCTAACCTCATTCCCCCTGCAGTTTGTGTAAGTATAAAACTGCTCAGCGAAACAATTCTATCATTCCACAATCAGCACTTTGGTGAAGGTTAAATGGCAGGAAAATAACTGGCTTTTCATTCTAAATAATATCCCCTTACATAATGAGAAGCAGTTAATTCATCATGTTCAGCTGAACTGCTAACGGGACGTCTCTCTAGAGGACATGCTGCTACAGTGCAGATACAATTCCTCCAATAGCTTCTAACAAGGAGAACCACTAAAGACTTATTATGAATATTAACAGCTGGACTATAGGAAATATTGTAATTAGGATGAATATTACAGGGTTAAACAGGGTAAAAGACCATGGATTATTCTCCTTTTTGGTGTCAATAGGATGTTTTGGTCCGGACCAGTGCTTGAGTTAATGGCCTCCTTGAGTTCAATCAATGTATACAAGGTCATGTACCTAAATCAAAACTAATTTCAACCACTACTTTTCAAGAAAGATAAAAAAAAGTCATATGTACTTTCAGGCAAGTTGGAACATAGGGGCAAATTTATTAAAGGGTGAAGTGACTAACGCTGGCGAAAATTCAACAGCGTGACATCATTTCGGAACTTTGCCAATTTACTAATGGGTAGCCCCGGATTCGCTGGGCGGGCGCCCCTTGGGCGGGCGCCCCTAGGCCGGGCGCTCTGTGCGGTCCTAGCGCCCGCCCGCACTACCACATGCTGGTGCCGAAGCACTGGGGAGCACAGGCGGCTGGGCGGCATGCCGCCCCCAAAAATGTGCCGCCCTAGCCCCGGGCCTATGTGGCCTCGCCACAAATCCGAGCCTGCTAATGGCCGCAGGTATAACATCGCTAGCGAAAGAGATAGACGCACGCTATCGCCAGGCAAAATTTCACTCTGGCGAAAGTACGCAAATTCACTAAGATGCGGATTTTACTGAACGCTACCTCTTGCGCCAGACTTGCCTTCGCCACCTCAGACCAGGCGAAGTGCAATAAAGTAGATAGGAACATAACATATGGCACATAAACTATACACTGGGCTCATGTGTAGGGCAATATAACAACTTTATTTGATTTTATTAAGGTTCCCGGGCTTGTGTGTAATGTATTTGCTGCAACATATACGTCCATTCAACTTTAACTTCCCGCCGTATGCAAATTAGGCAACGCTAGCGCTACTTTGCTTTGCTTAGCGCAGTAACGGTAGCACAACTACGCCAGTGTTCTGCACCCTGGAAGCAACTTCTGATTTTAGTGAATTAGTGTTGTCCTGGTGAATCTACGCCTGGCAAAGTGTCGCTGGCGAATTTTCGGAAGTTAGGAAATTTGCCCCATAGTGACTGTTGCCCCTTCAAAGACAAAAACACATTATTTTTCGCTAATTTGAACACTGAATTCACAGTTCATATTTAGAGATGTCGCGAACTGTTCGCCGGCGAACTTGTTCGCGCGAACATCGGGTGTTCGCGCTCGCCGGAAGTTCGCCATTTTGGGTTCGCCATTGTTGGCGCTTTTTTTTGCCCTCTCACCCCAGACCAGCAGGTACATGGCAGCCAATCAGGAAGCTCTCCCCTGGACCACTCCCCTTCCCTATAAAAACCGAAGCCCTGCAGCGTTTTTTCACTCTGCCTGTGTGTGCTGAAGAGATAGTGTAGGGAGAGAGCTGCTGCCTGTTAGTGATTTCAGGGACAGTTGAAAGTTTGCTGGCTAGTAATCGTTTTGATACTGCTCTGTTATTGGAGGGACAGAAGTCTGCAGGGGTTTGAGGGACATTTTAGCTTAGGTAGCTTTGCTGGCTAGTAATCTACCTTCTACTGCAGTGCTCTGTATGTAGCTGCAGTGGGCAGCTGTCCTGCTTCTGATCTCATCTGCTGACTGCTGCAATAACAGTAGTCCTTGTAAGGACTGCTTTTATTTATTTTTTTGTTGTTTTACTACTACTACTACTACTACTACTATAAGAGCCCAGTGCTATTAGTCTAGCAGTGTTGGGGAGTGGGACTGGTGTGCTAATCTGCTGCTCCTAGTAGTTCAGCAGCACCAACTTTAATTTTTTTTTTTAATATTCATTTTTTTTTATTTTACTTTTTTTATTTTACTACCGCTGTAGTAGTGTATAAGTTGACCTTTTAGGCATTATTTGCCCTGTAGGCATTATTTGCACACTGTTTTCTTCAACCCGCCATCGAGCTGTGTGACCTTGTTCCCATTCTGTCTAAATATCCATAATATTACCGTCTCCAGAAAAAACACCGGAGTCACTTTTTTCAAGCAGCATTCATATATTTTACGTAATCCGTATCCACCGCTGTAGTAGTGTATACGTTGGCCTTGTAGGCATTATTTGCACACTGTTTTCTTCAACCCGCCATCGAGCTGTGTGACCTTGTTCCCATTCTGTCTAAATATCCATAATATTACCGTCTCCAGAAAAAACACCGGAGTCACTTTTTTCAAGCAGCATTCATATATTTTACGTAATCCGTATCCACCGCTGTAGTAGTGTATACGTTGGCCTTGTAGGCATTATTTGCACACTGTTTTCTTCAACCCGCCATCGAGCTGTGTGACCTTGTTCCCATTCTGTCTAAATATCCATAATATTACCGTCTCCAGAAAAAACACCGGAGTCACTTTTTTCAAGCAGCATTCATATATTTTACGTAATCCGTATCCACCGCTGTAGTAGTGTATACGTTGACCTTGTAGGCATTATTTGCACAGTTTTTTTGGCCGCAGCCACTGAAGCACAGAGGCCAGAAAAAATATGCCATATAAATGCTGAAAATAGTCATTTTTTGCCATACGTTGACTCAACGTATATGGCAAAAAATGACTATTTTCAGCATTTATATGGCATATTTTTTCTGGCAACTGTGCTTCAGTGGCTGCAACCAAAAAAACTGGGCAAACAATGTCTACAAGGTCAACGTATGGCGAAAAATGACTATTTTCAGCATTTATATGGCATATTTTTTCTGGCAACTGTGCTTCAGTGGCTGCAACCAAAAAAACTGGGCAAACAATGTCTACAAGGTCAACGTATGGCGAAAAATGACTATTTTCAGCATTTATATGGCATATTTTTTCTGGCAACTGTGCTTCAGTGGCTGCGTCCAAAAAAACTGGGCAAACAATGCCTACAAGGTCAACGTATGGCAGTTGTTTAAAGAGAACAGTAGATTACTAGCCAGCAAAGCTACCTAAGCTAAAATGTCCCTCAAATCCCTGCAGACTTCTGTCCCTCCAATACAGAGCAGTATCAAGCAGATTACTAGCCAGCAAACTTACTATCATCTGTCCCTGAAATCACTAACAGCTCTCCCCCTACACTATCTCTTCCAAGCACACACAGGCAGATTTTTCAGATACATTTTTGCCCTTGATCCCCCTCTGGCATGCCACTGTCCAGGTCGTTGCACCCTTTAAACAACTTTAAAATCATTTTTCTGGCCAGAAATGTCTTTTCTAGATGTTAAAGTTCGCCTTCCCATTGAAGTCTATGGGGTTCGCGAACCGTTCGCGAACCGCTCGCATTTTTGCGCAAGTTCGCGAATATGTTCGCGAACTTTTTTTCCGACGTTCGCTACATCCCTATTCATATTCACATGTAAGGAATCTCGGTGGGTTTTAGGTGGCTTCAATTAAGGTTTTTTCTGCATTAATATTAAATTACACAAAATCACGTGACTCATGACTTTCTGAAAATCTGTGTGGAGTCACAACCAAGATTTTGACAAGATCTTCTGGAAAAGTTACAATTCTGAACACCCTCAGTGATGAAAAATGATGATTCATTAAAAATGTTAAAGTTGAGTTGAAGGAAATGCATTTTTTGTATTTTCTTCCAATGCAAAAAATCAGCCGCTCCCAGCTCAGCAACCGTGTTGGAGAAGCTGCACAGTCCTTAGGCATTCCACCTTTCAGTTAACTTTTACTATGTTACAGAATGGCCAATTCTAAGCAACTTTTCAACTGGTCTTCATTATTTATTTTTATAGTTTTTGAATGATTTGCCTTCTTCTTCTGACTCAAAAACAAATTCTGCGTAGGGCTACAAATATATTGTTATTGCTACTTTTTATTAATCATCTTTCTATTCAGGCCTCTCTTAGTCATATTCCAGTCTCTTATACAAATCAGTGCGTGGTTGCTAGGGGAATTTGGGCCCTAGCAACCAGATTGCTGAAATTGCCAACTGGAGAGCCGCTGAATAAAAAGCTAAATAACTCAAAAGCAATAAAAAATGAAAACCAATTGCAAATTGTCTCAGAATATCACTTGCTTACATCATACTAATAGTTAATTTAAAGGTGAACAACCCCTTTAAATGCACTGCTCAAAGCTTAGACAGCAGCACATAATCCAAATGAAGTAAAATAAATTAAAAGTCTTTATTGGTTCCACTTTTAAAAACAGGCAAGAGGATCGAAAACCGGGCACATTTTGCCCCCTTACTCATAGACATGGCCTTTGTCTATGATTGATATGGCATATGGATAAGCATGGTTTATGCTTATGATTAAGGGGAAAATTTACTTATGGTCGAATATCGAGGGTTAATTAACCCTCGATATTCGACTGCTGAATTGAAATCTTTCGACTTCGAATATGGAAGTTGAAGGATTTACTGCAATTCGTTCGATTCGAAGGATTTTAATCCATTGATCGACGATTTTTCTTCGACCTGAAAAACATTAGAAAGCTTTTGAGGACCTTCCCCATAGGCTAACATTGACTTTGGTAGGTTTTAGGTGATGAACTCTTGGGTTTGAAGTTTTTTTTTTAAAGAGACAGTACTTTGACTATCGAATGGTCGAATGGTCGAATAGTCAAACGATTTTTAGTTTGATTCGAAATCGAAGACGCAGTCGAAGTAGCCCATTTGATGGTCGAAGTAGCCAAAAAAACATTAGAAATTCGAAGTTTTTTTTATTCTATTCCTTCACTCGAGCTAAGTAAATGGGCCCCCTAGTGTGCAAGAGCTTGAAACGCGTCAGGTTTTTGATCCTGCCTAGGCCTATGGGTTACCCTCTGTGCCTCCTGTTATTCAAAGATGCCTGTCACTCAGCCAAAAACACTCATATGTCCTTCTAACTGTAACCAGTCCTAGAGCAGCCCAACCAAGAGTGTGTCAGAACATAGACCACAAAACGCTATAAAAAAAAGTTTTTTATTCTTGCAGATAAGTTTTTTTTTTAATGTATCATTTTTGTCTTCCATCTTCTTGCTGTTGTTTTGTAGACTAATAGATTTGCTGGCTCAAACCTGCCGAAATCCAGCCAAAGGGCCCATCATCAACTTAAAGGGGTGGTTCACCTTTAAGGTAACTTTTATTATGTTATAGAATGGCAACTTTGCAATTGGTTTTTATTATTTATTTTTTAGAGTTTTATAGTTATTTAAGCTTCTGATTCTTTGCTTTCAATGGGCGTTGCCGTCCCCTTCTAAAAACAAATGCTCTGTAAGGCTACAAATGTATTGTTATTGTTACTTTTTATTACTCCTCTTTCTATTCAGACCTCTCCGATTCATATTCCAGTCTCTTATTCACATCAGTGTATGGTTGCTAGGGGAATTTGGACCCTAGTTACCTAGTTACTGCTTAAAATGCAAATTGAAAAGCTGCTGAATAAAAAAAAGCTAAATAACTTCAATACTAAAAAATGAAAACAAATTGCAAATTATCTCAGAATATTACTCTCTACATCATACTAAAAGAAAAACCCCTTTAATCCCAAATTATCATGGGTTGCCGAAAATCCTTAGCTTGCTTTAACATTAAAGCCAATCACACTTGAGAAAGTAAAAACACAGGAAATGTCTGTGATATTTCTCTCCTGCAACATTTTGCCAGAAAAATCCAGAAGAATTTTTGACAGCTTAACCTTATGTAGCTTTTCATTCAAGATCAGATTCTATACATCCTCACCTTCCAGAACAAGATGCAACTTGCACAGTACGGAGGCTAATTGTGATCTTACAAATATTGCAAAGCAGGAGGTTTGATAGTGCGTTAACCTGGCACTTAATCTGATGGAACCATAAACTGCATCAATAATATTAACAGTGCTAATGTGAACTTCTTGTCATAGCAGGTTTAAGTCTCTTAAAATCAACTATAAATAGAAATATGGCCCAGTAATTAATGCAAATGATTTAAAGGAAATTTGTTGCATTTGGAAACATGTTTTTTTACAAAACGTTTCAGTTAATAAAGATACTCCAGCAGAATTCTACACTGAAATTTGTTTTTTGAAAGAGCAAACAGATTTTTTTATATTTAATTTTGAAATTTAACATGGGACTAGTCATGTTCTTAGTTTCCCAGGTGCCACCAGCCATGTGATTGCTCTGATAAACTTCAGTCACTCTTTACTGCTGTGCTGCAATTTGGAGCGATATCACCCCTCCCTTTTCCCCAGCAGCCTATCAACAATACACTAGGGGGCAAATTTACTTACCTCCGTAGATCCGCCAGCGTTGTCTTCGCCACACTTTGCCGAACTTCGCCAGGCGTAGATTCGTCAGGACTTCGCAAATTCACGAAGATCCGAAGTTCCGCTCAAGTTACCGATCGTTTCCGAAGTTGCGCTAGTGAAGTTACGATGAGCGGTTCGAAGTTGCGCTAGCGAAGGCTAATTTACATACGGCGCCAAATTTGAATTTCAATGGATGTGTATGCAGCAGCGCATACAGAACACTACACAAGCCCAGGGAAACTTAATAAAAGTTTATTTAGGTGTTCTAATGCCCTACACATGTGCCCACAGTATAGTTAAGGTGCCACAAATGTAGGGGGGAAGGTGGGCACCCTAAAAAAAAAATTCGATCCTTTTCAGCCTATCACCCAAAAAACGCCAGCGTTTTTTGGGACTTAGAAAAAATGTAAACTATTTTGGGACTTTTTCAACTTTTTTTTTTAAAACTCCTATCTACTCTATTGCACTTCGCTTGCTCTAACCTGGCAAAGTAAACTCTGGCAAAGGAGGTCACGTTCAGAAAAAGATCAATGTTAGTAAATTTGCGTATTTTCACCCCCTTCGCCAGAGTGCAACTTCGCCAGTGTTAGGGTGCGAAGTTGCGCTAGGCTATCAGCATCGCTGGCAAATTTTCACCAGGGTGACTGATAGTAAATTTGCGAAGTTGCAAAATGACTTCACGCTGGCAAATTTTCGCCAGCGTTAGTCACTTCACACTTTAGTAAATTTGCCCTACGGAAGGAAACAAAATTACATCTCCCTGCATTGTTTAAAATGCTCCCATGCCTGCCTAGTGGTGGATATGTGAAAAACATTCAATAGTAAAAATCCAATTTCGGGTAACCCAAGCCACAACTCCTTCAATTACAATGAGTAACAATAGCTTATCTGAAAGCAGTTCCAAGTGCTGGCTCTTTCAAGAAGCTCATGACCAGACACCATGCACTGAGATGGCACGAGGAATCCGGCCCGGTGTAAGTCATGGTGACACGCCCCAGTTGGACGAGGAAGCTGTTAACCAATAATAACGACCTTCTGTAATTCTTGTTCAGTTTTGCACAATTTATCGATCACACTCCTGTGCACATTAAGTCATGGGTCTCAACGCTATTTGTTCTTTAAATGTGGGTCTTTCCCAAGAACATATTTTTGCTTCTTCTGGACTTTCCAATGCTTAGCTGAGGTTTGAGAGAAGGCGCTGAACTCAGCAGAATAGTCTTGGAGGCCTGTTTTCTAGGGGCTGGTGGAAACCATATTTAAGAAAATATGGAGCCCTTGGATAACTGATTCTACAATGATCCCAGCTCAAGAGGTTGACTATATTCTTTGGGGTACTCCAGATTATTAAGTTCTTACTTAATAAACAGAGCCTATGAACTCAAGCATTTGGGTCCAAAACCCACATGAGAGTTCCTAAACTTCGGATGGTTTCCGGCTGATTGGGATTTTTTCCCCTAACAAAGTAATAAAAATTGCTGCAGGTTTTTATATTTTTTTAAAAAAAAAAAACCACAAGGTTCAGAAGAAGAAGCCACGTGAGAGTTTAGGAACTCTTGCATGGTATTTGGACCTAAATACTCAAGACCAAAGACCTAAATATACAGGGTAGCGCAGGGGAGCTCAGGGGCACCATGTCCGGTCATTTCGGTATCTTCGTGAACTGAGCGTCAACACTTCAGCTTCTGGCACATGCGCATTTGAAGCCGGAAAGCTTCACAAATTAAGAGGATCCTGAAGACACTGAAGCTACCAAACATGGTGCCCCTGACCTTCGCTGTGCTACCCTGCAAATTAAGGTTAGTGTGACTGGATGGGACACTTGTTCTTGCTGAACACTATGCGTGGAGGAAGCAGGGAGGGGGCCAATGAAGAAGGCAGATGGGGGCTTATAGCTGGCTGTAGCTGGGGTTTAGTTCTCCTTTAATTATTAATATGCCACTGTGCCTTTTTTCTACCCACTGTGACGGTTCCCCAAACTTTTTTTTTGACCTCTTTAATAAACTTGGGAGTATCAGTGCGCCTTATCTGCAATGTCAGATTTTGGGCTTGCATTTCTGCGTAGCTTTTCTTTTTTCATAGCACTTCTTGACTCATTTTGATTTCTAAAAGAGCTTTGGCCGGCAGTCCTGTTACATAAGTTTAGTTGGAAGTTGTTCAGACTGGATAATGCCAAGAAATCATTAGAAACATGAGGCAGTAAAAAAATATATGCCTTTCTACTATCCTACTGGGACATTTTGGGATCACTGCACAGCTGCAGTACTTGGTAATTTTGCAAAAATAGCTGAGTCCTGCTCAATGGCTACATCGCCGGCCCCCGTATACAGCTGTGAATAAGCTCCGTTCCCTCTCTCTACTTTTTTTTAACTGCTACTTTCATGGCTTAAATACAGTCATTTGCTAATTAGACTGCATTGTATTTTCTTTATCGGTCAATATTGTAATAAGTTTAGAGCACAGTTCTATGGGAAACCCCACATTGCTGAAAAACTGCTCTCATTTTTACTGTGTCTAGCATTTTGTCCCATAGTTACCGAGGACCCATGTACTTCATTCAGATGTTTGGGGGCTACTGGGAATTGGCACAGGACAACAGACGGGCAGAGGGTGGAAACAAACCTAGGAAACTATCTTAACAGTATTTTTCATGCTATAGAAAAATATATTATTTGCTAATGCTCTACAGATAGCAAATAACATTGTTCATTCCAACTTCCCCTCATAACTATAAAACTGTGATCCCCAACCAGTAGCTCATGAATAACATGTTGCTCTCCAACCCCTTGGATGTTGCTCTCAGTGGCCTCAAAGCAGGAGCTTATTTTTGAATTCCTGGCTTGGAGACAAGTTTTGGTTGTATAAAAACCAGTTGTACTGCCAGAGTCTCCTGTAGGCTGCCAGTCCACATAGGGATTTTTATTAAAATAAATGCTTACAATAAAGAAACAAACCATAATAGAATTCTTAAACTAACATAAAATTAATGGCAGGTTAAATAAGTTCACTTAAGATACTCACCACCAGAAGACTCCCTCCCCATTCCACCTATATGAGGATGGCCAACTATTAAAGTCCTCCCCTTTGTCCATATTGACCCCCTCCCCACACCCTCACCAATTCCAGCAACACCCAATGGATAGCCAGTTTCAAAGTCTTGTTTCTGTCCAATCTGGCTTCCATTCCCCTCCACCAAACCAAAATATCCAGAGCCCACCTCCTCCCTAACCCCGTCCCACTCCCAAAAGATAAAGAAGACCCCCAAACCTAAAACAAGGCATCCTCCCTAATAATAAACACAAAGGGGTATATTTATCAAAGAGTGAAGTTAATAGTGAAGTTCCGCCACTAGAGTGAAATTCCGCCACTTTCCATTCATTTCTATGGGATTTTTATAGGCGTATTTATCAAAGGGTGAACTTTCACTTCACCCATTGAATACGCCTTTCAAAATCCCATAGAAATTAATTGAGAGCTGCGGAATTTCACTCTAGTGGCGGAACTTCACTCTTTGATAAATTTACCCCAAACGCTTGAAATCCATCGAAAATGCCTAATAATAAACAAAAAAGCAGAATCATGTTCTTGAAGTAAAAATATGACAGAAATACTATAAAAAAAACTCCTTATAGAAAGAAAACTGCCATAGCCCGAAGGCTATAGAGTAAATCCCCTCCATAATGCAGTGGTGTACCAAGAGCAAGCTGACTCTAAAGATCTTATATACCAAAACTCTTCCATGATGGATTTAACATCCGAACCAAAAGTATAACAACATCGCCCCCGTGCCATAGATGGTACTTATATACTGTGATCACCAGGTACAGCGTCTCGTGGTCGTGACTGCTCTGTCTGGCTGACATTCCATAGGCCAGTTCAGCATAGCCCAGCATGTGCAGGAGCGGAGCATGTAGAGCTCGGGAGACCTGAGAACGCACCCTCTTTGCCAAGGGACAGTGCTGCAGAAAATGCTCCTGAGTCTCCTCCACACCACACCCTCAGGGGCAGTTGCAGTCATGCCAGTCCATATAGGGGCTACTGAATAGCCAATCACAGCCCTTATTTAGCACCCCAGGGACATTTTTCATGCCAAACAGAGCCTCCTATAGGCTGCCAGTCCACATAGATGCTACCAAATAGCCAATCAGAACCCATATTTGGCACCCCCACTTTATTTACATTTAAATGTGGCTCACAGGAAAAAAAAGTTGGGGACCCCTGCTATAAAGCAAACAGACCCTACCAGTGGCATAACTAGATATCACTGGCCCCACCACAAATTATTTTTCAAGCTCCAAAATGTATAGAGGTTGATCTGTTTTACCAATATTAAATCAAATTGTATATAAATTAGGGCCTCAAGGGGCCCCTATACCTCCTGGGTCCCCCTGTAGCCACAGGGTCTGTTTCCTCTGTAGTTACACCCCTGGACCCTACCAGTGCTGGGGGAGCTCAGGAACTCTAGTGGGCCCATGGGTCTGATAAGCAGCTGCAATGTATGTTCATGAAAAATGTCTTATGCTCAAAGTTTAGGGGCCCAAGTATGTTGCTTTGGGGCCCAATAACCATTTATTCCACTGCTAAAGTTCATGTAGGAGATGGTCATATCACATAACTTTAGATGTAACTTAAAGGAGAAGGAAACCTAGTCGGTGCAAAAACCCTCCCCCCCTCCCGTGTGTTGCCCACCCTCCATCCTCCTCCCTGGCCTACCTGTCCCGCTGGGCAACACACGGGAGGGGGGGAGGGTTTATGCGCTGACTAGGTTTCCTTCTCCTTTAAAGGGAATGTCAACCCAAAAAAATTTTATTTGCCCAATAAAAGAAAATAATTTGCAATATACATTCATTACAATTTTCCAATAGTTTTTAAGTTGTGTGTATATGTATTGATAGCAATGTCTGTCCCTTTCTTTTCTCTGCCCTGATTGGCTCTGTCTGTTGATACAGTATAAGACAAGGCAGCTGATTAACAGACCTGGCTTTGCTGGGGAACTAAGACTTTTGCAACATTGATTAAAAAAAAAAACAGGAGTTAAGCAAATGCTGCTTTCAATAGCAATTGTTTTCACAATTTTAAAAGCACTGAAATTTTTAATAAATGTATACTGGAAAGTTGCTTAGAATTAAAATGTCTTTGGATTTTTGCCAACCAGGCCCCCCCTTCCGATTAAGATTTCACTGGGCCTGGGACAACAATACCTGATAGAGGTCCTGCTCATAGGGAGAGCTACTTAGTTTTTTGTCTTGTTATAAAGAAGATCTAGAATCTGACTAACAGTTAGTGGGATTCTAGATCTTCTTTATAACATGACAAAAAACACACCCTATGTAAAATTTAAACAAAATTTAATCCTAAAAATAGGATCCATGATATGGATAACACTGCCACTAAATGGGGTGCAATGGGAACTTAAGTACAAATTAGCCTTGTTTTTTTTTTTTTTACCCCATAATGAATTCCAGTGTAATTGCAGGTGCTCTGAGTGGTGCTTTTACATAAGGCAAACCCAACTCCACGGGAATATCTGATCCTGTCTAAGGGGCCCATTTACTTAGTTCGAGTGAAGGAATAGAGGAAAAATAGTTCGAATTTCAAATGGTTTGACTATTCGACCATTCGATAGTCGAAGTACTGTCTCTTTAAATAAATTCTTCGACCCCCTAGTTCGCCACCTAAAAACCTACCGAGGCCAATGTTAGCCTATGGGGAAGGTCCCCATAGGCTTCCTAAAAATTTTCTGATAGAAGAATATCCTTCGATCGATGGATTAAACGATTATTCCTTCGATCGTAGGAATAGCGCAAAATCCTTCGACTTCGATATTCAAAGGATTTTACTTAGACGGTCGAATATCGAGGGTTAATTAACCCTCAATATTGGACCCTAGGTAAATGTGCCCTAAGTGTGCTTTTCTGCCAAAGGCTTTGGGCCTTGCCCTCAGCTACTTGGGTGCCGCCAGGATTTAATGTATGAGAATTCAGTTACACTCACCCGAAGTTGTGTGCCCGCAAAAAAAAAAATTCAGCGGGCCCCGGTAAAAAACAATGCTGGATGTAGTCAGACAGGTCGGGTCAGAGCAGTAGAATTGTGAGACCAACTCGAAGTCAGGAATAAGCCAGGGTCAAAACCAGGGAGTCAAAACAAGAGACAGGACTACAGACATAGGAAACAGAAGTAGCAGAAATCAGAGCCCCTAAGAACAAGCAAGGAAAACTATAATAGGCAGTAAATGTGTTCAGTGCTGAGGGTTTATAGACAAACTGATGGCTAATTACCAGATTAACAACAGCTGAACAAGTCAAGCCTACCCAAAAACTCATTGAGGCAGATTCACTAAGCGTCTGCGCTAGCGTCCGTTTCGCTCACATCGCAACACTTCGCCAGGCGTAGATACGCCAGTACAATGCTAATTCACTAAAATCCGAAGTTGCGTCCGGGGCATCGAATGCTGGCGAAGTTGAGCTACTGTTGCCTAATTTGCATACGGCGGGAAGTTAAAGTTGAATGGACGTATATGTTGCAGCAAATACATTACATTACACAAGCCCAGGGAACCTTAATAAAATAAAGTTGTTATATTGCCCTACACATGAGCCCAGTGTATAGTTTATGTGCCATATGTTAGGAAATGTCGGGGAGAAGGCGGGTACCAAAGAAAAAATTTACGATCTTTTGCAGCCTGAAAACCCTGAAAAATTAAGTCATCAGCGTTTTTTGGGACTTAGAAAAATTTTCAGCTATTTTTTGAGGAAGTCCTATCTACTCTATTGCACTTCACCTGGTCTGAGGTGGCGAAGGCAAGTCTGGCGCAAGAGGTAACGTTCAGTAAAAAATGAAAGACCTCTAATGAATTTCACATGTATACAGTATAATTCTCATTTTATCAAAAGTATAAAGTAACTATAATTGTGGGCCAATATAAGCACAGTTTGTATATCCTATCTAAAAATAGAACAGTAGATCAAAACTCAAATATAAGCTCTATGGAAACATAATCTCAAAATAAAAAAAAATCCAACTCGCTTCCATTTTCAAGATCAGAGCTGAGCAAAAGATCTCCACCATTACAAGCAAAATGTTTGCCTACGGGGGGTTTGATTCCGATTTCTTCTGATGTAGAGTTTATATGTTGTTTCTCCACCGTTCCTCTGTCTTAGCTCTTTTTCTCAATAATTCATATCAAGTCTAAGAGAATTTACAAACAGGGTTCAGTCAAGGTCGTCAAATCCTATCTCCGTAAAAGTCAGTCTTTGGCAACACACTCCCACCGGATGGGGCACAATGGGAACTCCTGAAGGTTAGGTGATTGCTATAGAAAATAAACACACAGCAAAAGAAACTCCAATAAAGATTGCATTCATTGAATTCAGTACATTAAACAGGCTGCCAATATATATTTTTAAAAGTCAATGATTCGCTTTATTAGCCCAGTTCCCCCAGAGTATGGCTGCCTTAGTTTATCCTTTAACAAAACTCAAACACTATTTAGAAAGAATATCAGTGGGTACACAGCAAGATTTAGAAACCAGTCTTGACTATAACCTGATTCCATGAACTCAAAACACATGGGGCAAATTCACTAACCTCCGGAAATTCGCCAGCGAAGGCTTCGCTCACATTGGCACACTTCGCCAGACGAAAATTCGCCAGGACAACACTAATTCACTAAAATGCAAAGTTGCGTCCAGGGCGCCGAACGATGGCGAAGTTTCTACTCTATTGCACTTGACTGGTCTGAGGTGGCGAAGGCAAATCTGGCGCAAGAGGTAACGTTCAGTAAAATCTGCGTCTTAGTGAATTTGCGTAGTTACGTCCATCCGCCAGAACGAGAATACGCCTGGCGTTAGAGTGTGAAGTAGCGCTACAGTCTATCTCCTTCGCTAGCGAATTTATGCCACTGCCCGTTAGTAAATCGGTGAAGTCCCGAAATGACGTCAAGCTGGCGAATTTTCGCCATAAAGGGCAAAGTGCATTTGCACCATGGACCCTCACTTTGACCCAGAGGAACAACTAGACTGCTTCTCCCTAATCTTAGAAGCCTAACTCTGCATCTCTGACTTTCTCATTAGTGTGCTGAAAGTTATGCAAGAATATAAGCCCATACATGGGAAAGTGTACCCTATTACAGGCATGGGACCTGTCATCCAGAATGCTTGGAACCTGGGGTTTTTAGGATAAGGGATCTTTTTATAATTTGGATACCCATACCTTAAGTCAACTAAAAATCAAGTACAAGGCACTGTTTTATTATCTCAGAGAAAAGGTAAATCATTTTCTTATTTTTTTTTTTTTTATTAAAATGGAGTCTATTGGAGATGGCCTTCCTGTAATTTGGAGCTGCCTGGTAAACAGGTTTCCGGATAACAGATAGTCAGTTAGCAGGAGCTTTGCACTCTTATTAAAGGAGAAAAAAGGTTAAAACTAAGAAAGATCTACATAAATACACCAGTAAACCCTCAAAGTAATGCTGCTCAAAAGAAACAGCACATTTCTTTCCTTCTATTGTGTACTGATGGGCTTCTGTATCAGACTTACTGTTTTCAGCTTAAACCTCCTGGGCTAGGGCTTGAGCATGCTCAGTTTGCTCCTCTCTCCCCCTCCCTCCCTGCTGTAATCTGAGCCCAGAGCTATGAGTGAGCAGGGAGAGACTCAGGCAGGAAGTGATGTCCCACCAAGCTAATATGGCAGCTGCTATCTTAAACAAACAGAGAGCTTCTAGAGCTTTTTACTCATGTATGGTAAAACATTCTACAGAATAAATGTAGCAATCTAGCTTGCATTATTGCAGTTTATCTATTGGCTATAAAATGCCTCCGTAGCTTAAGTTAAATTTTAGTATGATTTAGAGAGTGATATTCTGAAACAATCTGCAACTAGTTTTCATTTTTTATTATTTGTGGTTATTTAGCTTTTTATTCAGCAGCTCTCCGGTTTCAGCAATCTGGTTGCTAGGGTCCAAATTCCCCTAGCAACCATGCATTGATTTGAATAAGAGACTGGAATATGAATAGGAGAGGCCTGAAAAGAAGGATGAGTAATAACAAGTAGCAATAACAATACATGTGTAGACTTTCAGAGCATGTGTTTTTTAGATGGGGGTCAGTGACCCTCATTTTAAAGCTGGAGAGAAAAAGAAACGCAAATAATTCAAAATTAATTTTTTAAATTAATTCCTTTATAAAAGAAAAAATGAAGACCTATTAAAGATTAGCCATTCAATAACATACTAAAAGTTGACTTAAAGGTAAACCACCCCTTTAATGGTGGGGTCACTCACCATACTGAGTCCAGTGTTAGAGACCCAAAACATCTACCAAGCTTCTCGAAGTATTTTAGACTCCAAAATCCCTCCCTAATATCTTTAAGTAAAAGAAGTTTCCTAGCAGAGGGAGTTGCATACATGCTATGACATTTTATTAAATAAGTGAGTGCCATAACCTGTTTTTAGTTCCATTGCCTGGGGTCTAAACACCTGTTGTATAAATCGAGTTGCCATATGTCCTTCTGAAACCAACTGTGAAGTGAAAGAAACAAGTCAGAATGTTTGCAAGATAAATAGATAAAATAAAATGAATAAAAACGCACAAGGGATTGAGCAACCTGAAGCCACTTAGAGCTTTGGGATATTCTCAAGGGTCAACCAACTTGTAATTATTAATATTAATAATAATAATTAGTGATGGGCGAATAAATTCGGCTGGCACAAATTTGCGTTGAATTTCCGCTCTTCACCGCCGGCAAATAAATTTGCGAATCAATTTTCGATTTTTCTGTGAAAACATTCGAATTACTTTTTTCGTGAAAACGTTCAAATTGCTCGATTTTTTCCCGTGAAAATGTTCGAATTGCTTGATTTTTTTTCTTGAAAATGTTCAAATGGCTCAATTTTTTGTGAAAACGTTCGAATTGCTTGTTTTTAGTGAAAACGTTCCAATTGCTGATTTTTTATTGAAAAACTTTTGAATTGCTCGAATTTTTCGTGAACATGTTCAAATTGCTAGATTTTTTTAGTGAAAACGATCGAATCGCACAATTATTTTGTGAAAACATTTGAATTTCACGATTTTTTTTATGAACTTTCCGATTTCACCATTTTTTGCCGTTTTGAACATTTTGTAGGAAATTCTCAAATTTTTGGCAAAAAGGGAGAAATTCGCCCATTACTACTACTACTACTAATAATAATAACAATAGAACATTGGAGCCTAAAGCCTATCAGAGCAGTGGAACATCCATAGGGCTAGATTATGATTTCTGCTTTGTTTTTCTTTCTTTTAAAATAACCTTTTCCATCAAAATAAGAACTCACTGAAATCACTTGTCACCAAGGAAGTATCATTTCATAATTGTGTGTGTGCTTTCCTCTGTCACTAGGAATACATCAAGATCTATTTTAAGTCGTGCCAATCTCACTCCGAGGGCCATTAAAGTCAGGTCTCGGGGTTTCGTGTCATGCCTCATACCTGCTAAGCTTTAGGAGCAGATAAAATATATTCAGCAGTAAATCTCTAAATGACCTGATCTCAGCTCAGTGGAGTCAAAGCATGCCGTGTGGATGGGCGAGAGCGGTGTGTCTAATGATAATGTATTTATAGTTTTATTTCATTATTTATTGTATTCAGTTCTGTTCATGGAATTGTGTCCAGGCACAAAGTGGTTCCATATATGCTAAACAAGGGTTCTGTGACAATGAGGCAAGTTGAGAAACTCGCCTCAAGTGGGAGCGCTCCAATTGGTTAACAGGGGAGGCAAAATTTACGCTCCTGGTAACTTTAAAGGAGAAGGAAAGGTTAATATTAAGTAAGCCTCATCAGAAAGGTCTATATATACCAGTAAACCCTCAAAGTAATGCTGCTCCTCTGACAAAAGAAACACTGCATTTATTTCCTTCTATTGTGTACTCATGGGCTCCTGTATCAGACGTCCGAATAAGGACCTAGTCGAAAAAAACTTTGACTTCATTTCGGTTGGTCTTTTTGAATTCCAAGTTTTTTCAATTCGAAATTTGATCCTTGACAAATATGCCCCAAATGTAGAAAGCTATTTATACACTCACATATACAGTATAAACTATATGTGCATGCGCCTATACTCTATACTAACACTAAAAAAACTATCCTTCAAAATATTAACGTATACGGGAAGCCCGTTTATCAACATTTTAGTGGTGTTAGAGCTTTTAGAAACCATTAATAAACTCAGTTCCTCTAAAACCATGAATACCATGAATTCATTGAAAGATCCAAACATAAAAAGCACGGACAGGAATAAAAACACAAAAAAATATGAAAACCTCAGAAAAGGAAAAACATTTAAAAAAAAAAAAAACAATTAAAAAAAATTTTGGTTCGTGAAAAAATAGAAATTCGAATGTTAGTAAATGGGTGTCCAAGCTACAACATAATGACTGATAATCATATATATTTTCATTCTTCTGAGATAAGGGAGGCTCTGATTAAATGTTGGACCACAAGGTGGAGCTTGAATAGAGTATGAAAACTCCTGCATCAGTATGAAGAGCAAAAGACCCGAATCATTCCCCACACCGCAGCCTCATTTATGGGCCTTTTGGGATTTTTAAGTTTAAAGCCAATGTTATCCCATCTGCAGTATTTGTGCAACCTCCATATTATTTTGTTTTTGACCAGCAGCGTGCTCCAGGCCTACATCCCTGATGTCTCTGAGGAACCCCTTTAGAATTTCTATGAAAACAATGAACAGTACTAGAAAGCATAATTATACTACGGCTCGAAACCCAAACCAACAGCACATTTTAATGCCAAAAGCTGTATAATGACCATAATATATTCTATAATAAATCCTATTCTTACATTTGGAGATTTTCTGCACATTTACAGAATACTACACCAGAAAAAAAAAATACATGCCACCGATTGCAATGCCAAGAATGCATCTAGTTGTGATTTGTTAAACTCCAAGCTCAGGAGCATGAAGATTCAATTTTAATAAATCTTAGCTCAGGTTCTGGAACAAGATAAATCTGCCCTGTGCTCACAACAGCTGTTTAAAACATCAGGTGGAGGGGGAAGAAGGAGAATGGACAAGTTTGTGATATTCCAGATGAAGCAAGAGCCAGTGCAATGAGTAATGAATCTCGGTGATTGTCAGATTCAGCAAGGTTATGCACCAGCTAGGAACAAGTGAGCGGAACATGTCATGTGGAATGAGTTTAGCATCTATAACTCAGCAGGACATTCAGTTGCAGGTGACAAGTAAGTAAGTAAAGTTGCAAGAAAAAAAGTTCAAGGAATAAAAAGTGAAGCAGGTCTTGCGGGCTATTAGGGAAGAGGGGCTGAGAATTCAATTGAGGACAACATTTAGGAAGCACCTTATTGAAGATAAAATAAGACTTTGTAGGGCCGTTATTTATAAGAAATAAGTTAGTTGGCCTTGAGTCCTTCGAGGGTGGTGGAAGTTGGACAATACCTCCATGTCATGTCCCCATCTTGCTTCTTTAATCCTTCTACACTCAACTTTGATAACTTATGATGGCCTGTGCAGTCACCTCTATCTGGACAACCTGAAGACAACTCTCTCCTTTCTGTGCCTGTGGCCTCTTTGCATATCCCCTACCCTGAGAGTATTTAAAGCTAAAAAGGTTTATGATAAGTGGATTGTTTCATCTTAATCGGTTCTAATGGGGTATTTATAAGGTGTAAGAGGAAGGATCACTTAGCCATATTCACCCTCCTGATCGTGTGCTGATCTTTTTATGTATTTGGATATTTCTTGGACAGCGGAGAGAGACTGTAAGGAGATCGGAAAGAAAAAAGTATCTAACGAACCAACTTTCCTAATTTTACCAAATATATACAGTACTCACCTCCTACCTGTCCCCTAATTTGTACATCCTTTATACATGCAAGTTAGGGAGTGGCAATGGACACAGGGCAAAATAGGACCCTATAATGACAGTACAGCCCTTCACCCACTAACGCTGAGCTCTGCACCTCAAGCTGGAGTTTGTTATCTAGTACGGGGTACACAGTCCAGCCAAGCTCTAGGCAAAAGTGCTCTCTGCATGAGCATTATGGGGCACCCTTTTGCAGCCCTTAGTGCTCTTGCACTTCTGCCCAGGACCCCTTCTATTTCTTAAAGGGATACTGTCAAGAGAAAAAACATTTTTTTTTTCAAAATGAATCAGTTAATGGTGCTGCTCCAGCAGAATTTTGCGTTGAAATCCATTTCTCAAAAGAGCAAACAGATTTTTTTATATTCAATTTTGAAATCTGACATGGGGCTAGACATATTGTCCATTTCCCAGCTTCCCCAAGTCATGTGACTTGTGCTCTGATAAATTTCAATCACGCTTTACTGCTGTACTGCAAGTTGGAGTGATATCACCCCCTCCCTTCCCCCACCCACCAGCAGCCAAACAAAAGAACAATGGGAAGGTAACCAGATAACAGCTCCCTAACACAAGATAACAGCTGCCTGGTAGAACAATAGTAAAAACCCATGTCCCACTGAGACACATTCAGTTACATTGAGAAGGAAAAACAGCAGCCTGCCAGAAAGCATTTCTCTCCTAAAGTGCAGGCACAAGTCACATGACCAGGGGCAGCTGGGAAATTGACAAAATGTCTAGCCCCGTGTCAGATTTCAATATTGAATATAAAAAAATATGTTTGCTCATTTGAGAAATGGATTTCAGTGCAGAATTCTGCTGGAGTAGCACTATTAACTGATGTTTTCCGATGACAGGATCCCTTTAACTTTTAGTTGAAGATGGCATTAATTTAGTCCCCTTCAGTTACAAAATGCTGGTATCACAACCCTTGTCTGATCATTTTTCTTGGGCACCCAAATACATCATAGACTATCCCAAACATCCTAGATGAGGAGCTTATAAAAATTTCAAGTTGGCTGTACAGACGATAGCATTAAAAATCTTAATTTTCCATTTACCTACCAAAGACTGTAAATTCTACACCACTGATATTCACATACCTAACTGCCATTACCACAGATTCTACACTTGCAGGTTTTATTCTGCTGTATGAGGCAATCACACTCAAAAGAGAAAGACTGAAGGTGTTACATCTAAATACAGGTATCGGATAACAAATAAAGATGGAATAAAGATCCAGATAACGGATCATTCCAAAATCTGCAACTTCATACTTTAGGTCTACTAGAAAATCATTTAACAATTAAATAAACCCAATAGTCTGGTTTTGCGTTCAATAAAGATCAATTATATCTTAGTTAAGTAAAACATAATATTTTATTATTAAAAATGTGGATTATATGGATAAAATGAATATCTCGTAACCATTCACACAATCCTCCGCATATGCCGCTCCTGTATTTTTCTTGGCCTGCCAAACCTGGGTTTTACAGCAACTGTGCCTGTGGCCTTCCATTTCCTGATTCTATTCCTTACAGTTGAAACTGACAGTTTAAACCTCTGAGATAGCTTTTTGTAGCCTACCCTTAAACCATGAAACAATTTTTGTTTTCAGATCTTTTACGAGTTGCTTTAAGGATCCCATGCTGTCACTCTTCAAATGAGAGTCAAACAGAAGCACAACTTGCAATTGGCCACCTTAAATATCTGTAGAGACTGAGAGGGGTTCCCAAACCTTTTCATATGACTGTATAAGGCTTTCCCTGCAAAATTTTTTATTTGTAATTTTGTAGTTCCCTCTGTGGTGGCACGTCAACGTCTGACAGTAAAGAGCATCTAATACACATATGGGGCCGATTCACTAAGCTCGAGTGAAGGATTCGAATGAAAAAAATTCGAATTTCGAAGTATTTTTTTGGTACTTCGACCATCGAATTGGTTAAATTCGTTCGAATACGAACAAAATCGAACGAATCGAACGAAAAATCGTTCGACTATTCGACCATTCGATAGTCTAAGTACTTTCCCTTTAAAAACAACTTTGACCCCCTACTTCGGCAGGTAAAACCTACCGAAGTCAATGTTAGCCTATGGGGAAGGTCCCCATAGGTTTGCTAACCTTTTTTTGATCGAAGGATTTTCCTTCGATCGTTGGATTAAAATCCTTCGAATCGATTTGAAGGATTTAATCGTTCGATCGAACGAAAAATCGTTCGATCGATCGAACGAAAAATCGTTCGATCGATCGAACGAACGTTTAGCGCTAAATCCTTCGACTTCGATATTCGAAGTCGAAGGATTTCAATTCGAGGGTCGAATTTCGAAGTATTTTTTACTTCGAAATTCGACCCTTAGTGAATCTGCCCCATAGTGTCGAAACTAAATCTGCCCAAAGCTAAAGATCCCTGTTATGCCAGTACTTGGTATTGCACTTTATTAGTACATATTGCTGCACATGTCAGAATCAATTTTAACTTAATTTGTTTGTCTCTTGTTCTGCTAAAAGAGAGTATAATCCCCCTAACCACTGCTACAAATTCCTTCTATAAATGTTATAACAGCGTTATTACAAATTTCTGCTCCTGGGGTAATTCTAATAGAGATATTTCTACACTGTCTGCAACTGATTCCAGCTTTTTTCAGAAAAATAAGTGTATTGCAGGGCCCTTGGGTTACAGTAACACAAAGACTTTGCACACATCACAAAGAAGTGTAAGGGTTTATTATTTTGTACAAACGGGGAGGCACATTTATCAACGGTCGAATTTCGATGGTTAATAAACCCTCGAATTCGACCCTCGAAGTTAAAATCCTTATAATTCGAATATCGATTTAGTGCAAATCCTTCGATCGATTGATTTAAGTAAAAATCGTTTGATCGAACGATAAAATCCTTCTAAACGAACGATTCGAACAATTTTAAACGATCGATCGAAGGATTTTTCTTCGATCAAAAAAGCTTAGAAAAGTGCTGGGGAAGCTCCCCATAGGCTAACATTATACCTCGGTAGGTTTAAACTGCCGAAGTATGTAGTTGAAGTATTTTTTAAAGAGACAGTACTTCGAATATCGAATGGTCGAATAGTCAAACGATTTTTAGTTCGAAAAGTCCAAGGTCGAAGTCGAAATTCAAAGTTTTTTTCATTCGAATCCTTCACTCGTGCTTTGTAAATGTGCCCCTAATACTTTGAATGCATTATAAGATATCTATCTATCTATCTATCTATTATCTATCTATCTATCTATCTATCTATCTATCAATCATCTATTAAGGTATTGTAAAGCCTGTCAAATATCATTCTCAAACAAGAGTATTACTATGAAGTAACTGCTTCCTTGGCTGCTATAACAGCCCCTACTCTTCTGAGAAGGTTCCCAGTAGATGTTGGAATATTGTTGGTGGGATTTGCTTCCATTCAGCCACAAGGGCATTAGTGAGGTTGGGCATTGATGTTGTGGTTCAGGCCTGGCTCACAATTGAGGTTCCAGTTCATCCTGCAGGCGTTCAATGAAGTTATTCTACTCCCATTATAGCAAACCAAATTGTTACTATAAAGTAGGAAGTTCGGATTTGTCAACAACGTCATTGTACACTCTATTAAAGTTTGTTTTGGGCTGGAAATAGGAGCCATAGCACAAACTTTGAGAAACATTACTTGTTTCTACTCCACCAAACTTTACAGTCAGCATTATGCATTCAGCATTCAGTCTTATGCCATGTGGATGCATACTTTTCTTTCGACTTGGATAACCTTGATTATGGACTGTACCCAGATCAAAAGGAATATGAAGCCCTTCGCTTCTCTGATGCTGCCAGGTCTTAAAGTGAGAGAACCAAGGCAAGAGTTCTTGGCAGGCAAGGGAACCAGAATGTATGACTGGAAGAATGGAAAAGAGTAACCATAGTCATGGAACAGGCCAGGGTCAATAACCAATCAGTCAGCACGGTACAGAGTCTGGATACAGAAACGTAGTCAGGAAACAGGCAAAAGTTGGTTCAGGCAGTGATACAGCAATAGCCAAGGACAGGCAAGGGTCAAGGAATAGTAATTCAGACAGAATGCGCACCAAGGAACTAGAATAGATTTATGTTGGGCAACATAAAAAAGGTCAAGAGACCTTTCAATATTTTAATTTCATGGCAAGCACGATGATGTCATACTGAATTTAAAAGGATATACTTGCCAAATTTTACACAGGCGCACAAGGGTCCTCGCCATCCCACAGGTAGCCTTACATATGAGTCATGCTGTTGAGCATCATGAAGTCATCGAGGGGCGCCGGGTTTGAATTTTGGCGCCAAATCATCTTTAAAGGGCCAGTCCACCATTTTGAGAATGCCCAAGCTGGTTCCAGTTTTACTGTTACTGCTGAAGCATTATATTGTGATTTGTATTCCTGGTTTTTGACTCCTGCCTGACTTCTGACTCTGCCGTCTGCCTTGAACCTTTCACCTGACTCTCGAGCACGTCTTTTCTAAATCCTTGCCGGTACCCCGTTTATGGACTTGTTGTTTGTCACGCACTTTCTCCTTGTGTTTTCCGCAGCAGAAAGGCCAGGCCACAAAAGCGCGTCGGTGAACACCGGAATCCACAGGGATCCCCCTGTGCATTGTGTGTGTACCCATCATTAAGCAAGGTTCCCAATAACGAGATTGTTACACATAGTTACATAGTTAAATTGGGTTGAAAAAAGACAAAGTCCATCAAGTTCAACCCCTCCAAATGAAAACCCAGCCCCATACACACACCCCTCCCTACTTTCACATAAATTCTATATACCCATATCTATACTAACTATAGAGTTTAGTATCACAATAGCCTTTGATATTCTGTCTGTCCAATAAATCATCCAAGTCCCTCTTATAGTCATTAACTGAATCAGCATCACAACATCACCCGGCAGTGCATTCCACAACCTCACTGTCCTGACTGTGAAGAACCCCCTACGTTGCTTCAAATGAAAGTTCTTTTCTTCTAGTCTGAAGGGGAGGCCTCTGGTACGGTGATCCACTTTATGGGTAAAAAGGTCCCCTGTTATTTGTCTATAATGTCCTCTAATGTACTTGTAAAGTCTAATCATGTCCCCTCGCAAGCGCCTTTTTTCCAGAGAAAAGAACCCCAACTTTGACAGTCTCCCCTCATAATTTAACTCTTCCCTCCCTCTAACCAGTTTAGTTGCACTTAGTCTCTGCACTCTCTCCAGCTCATTTATATCCCTCTTAAGGACTGGAGTCCAAAACTGCCCCCCATACTCCAGATGAGGCCTCACCAGGGACCTATAAAGAGACAGAATTATGTTTCATCCCTTGAGTTAATGCCCTTTTTTATGCAAGACAGAACTTTATTTGCTTTAGTAGCCACATAATGACACTGCCCAAAATTAGACAACTTGTTATCTACAAAAACCCACATACTCATAAAGTAGACACAACTAGACGTAGAAAACAGTGAAACTCATGAGACCACAATACTTTTTCCATTGTTCTGAGGTCTGTACACCAAGGTCACTGCAAGCTGTAAATGTTATGGCCTGATGAGTACCTATTGTTCTTTTCTATATCTTGACATCGAAACTTTTGAATGTTTACTGACGAGTATGGTGGTGGATCTGTTAATGGAAGAGGAAGTCAATTTGTTGGAGTCATTAGTTCCAATGATTGTTCTTCATGGTCTTACAGTTTCCAAGGTATATGAGGTTATTTTACAAAACCAGGTGCACCATATGGTGCAAACACAAGTCCCTTTTACTGTTCCAATAACATTTTTTTTAAACACACTGACTCATACCTGTAAATAAGCCCTCTATCTACCAAGCGTCTTAAAAATAGCCTGCACCTTGACATACCCAGATGATATATGGCTTAATATTTTACCTTGGCTGTTGCACGTTACATAATGATCTCAAGAAGAACACAAATGTAGCTTTCTGTGACCTCTTTTGTTTTAATTGGACACAATGAACGCGCACAACAGAGGAAATGTCACATTCCATGCAAAGCCACCAGAAGGAACCAAAGCCTCTTGCACAAACATTCCCTTTGCTTAGTACAGATTCACTCTTGCCCCTGAGTGAAGAAAGACCTGCAGCAAGACTAAAGTATTTGTTTGCAATTTGGCATAACCTTGATAAACTGCCTCTGCACTAATTAGCTTGGCGTCTCTCTTTACAAGGCCGGCAGAGGCGCAGCACATGTTTGCTGTCGAGTGCAGCGCACATTCATCTTTCCACACTAGCCGTGCCACAGATTCCCTCTCGACGTGAAGTTTATTCTTTCTCTGTGTGTCATTTTTATATCTGTCAATGAATAAACAGCAGAAGCCGTTTCCATTTACTGTATGCTTCCATCTGCTCTCTTGTTTGCTCAGCTGTTTGGGCAGAGCTTACTGTTTTGTCTAATGCGTTATAATCTTTTCTCAACAGCCCTTCATAATTGTTTTATCTTCTGAGGCAATGGCCTGCTGATTTAGAATCACTGAAAGTTAGCC
Organism: Xenopus laevis; assembly: GCF_017654675.1. Taxonomy (NCBI): domain Eukaryota; kingdom Metazoa; phylum Chordata; class Amphibia; order Anura; family Pipidae; genus Xenopus; species Xenopus laevis. Next base: position 222,306,323 of record NC_054371.1, read on the forward strand.
ATTTAATGGTGCTGATGGTTCACGAGGCCTGACACCAGCAGGTACAGTAAAATATTTGGATTTCCTTACTCCTTTCTAACTTTTCTACGGCCTTTCATCTGCAGTTATTGTCTTAGCCTGCTCAGGGCGCCGGTGCCGGAGCCAGCAGGTCTCATTTTAAAGCACCTTATACTGAAGGCATCATTAATGTCCCTGAATGATCTGATCTTCCCAGAACATTGTGTACTTCTATAGTAATTTAAACCTAACTGTAATCTGCACAAAAGTTTAGATGCTCACCCAGCACCTCAAGCTGTGCATAGACATTTGTCTAAGAACGTGTCCCCACAAACCACTAGAGCTGCACTTATTTAAGAACAATGCTTAAACCATTTATTCATAACAATGTTTTCATGGTCTCCTGACCAGACATCCCTAAAACATTGAGGTGGTAATGAAGAATAAGTGGGTGAAGCACCTACATTGCAATTAACGTTGTGCAACTCGGATTTCGTTCTGTTGACCCTATAAAATCATGAATTAAATCAACAGAACTTTAAAAAATAAAACAGACATAACCATGGAAACTGGAGAAATCCCTGGGCTTTTATATACAAGCTATTCCACTGAGTTTTTTTTTTTTATCAAATTCTGACTTTCCAGGTCATATGGAAATAGGTGAAAACAAGGGATAAGGAAGCCCCCAAATTGTTTGCAAACTGGTTGTAAAATGTGTGTGTTGGTCAAAAACCTAGATGTGAACACCCGCTCCCCTGGAATGGTTACCTCCACCATGGCCTTATTAACTATAACTCACTACTGCAATTGATGAGCTTCAAGGTCATCACAAGACCCAGACAATTCCATTATTCTGAAGTATTTGTGCTGCCACAATCCTATAATACCAACCTTTGCTTAGCCAAACAACCCTGTATTTACAGGGTCCCCTTTGCAGGCTGGATCTATACCAGAGTTAGTTTGTGGCAATTTATTGGAATATTTATGCTGTTAATATTTCCCCTTTGAGGATAAACAATGGCTAATGGTGTCATATTTACTTTTAACCACTAGAGGCATTGTAACGTAAAATGTAGGTGTTATTACAAGCAATGGCCAATGGAGGGAGATAGGGGGTGAGAAAAAAACAGAGCTGTCCAAATGGTGGCTGGCAGCCCCCCATGGTTTAAATTTGGTATGGTTTAAAAACTGGGAGTGGTCAACACTGGCTTCCATTATCAGCCACATAGACCAGAAAAATTCTGGCCCTTGGTACAACAGAAGTTGGAAAGCGCTTCCCAAGAAGGCTCCAGAAAATGGAAGGGAATAAAAGGAAATAAGGAACAAGTAATGCCTTTTTTAGTAGGATGGGAACAAAGTTTTAGTTATCTTGGAGCCAAGTTGAGGGCTTAGTAAAGAGATACACTGGTGGGGTATATGAAGCTGTGGGGGCTTAGGAAGAAATGCATATCTGGTTTTAAATCTCACTGTAGCAGATAGAGATAGGCCAGCAAGAAAGGTCAGTCTGAGCTGCTCCAAAATTAGGGTAGAGAAAAGACCCTAATGTGCATATGGCAAGAATCCCATTAGATGGTGTCCAAAGAACTATGAGTAGAGGCACCTGCAGTAGCTGAAACCCATGGATTCTGCCCTAATAGTGGTAGAACAGAGAGAAGGATGTGATGGAAAAACATCTGCACAGATAGAGGTCACCCAAAGAATGGTGTCCCCCTTAAGTCGTTAGTGCAGTTTCAAGACTTAGACAGTTTAACCATGTCCTTGTGTTCAGAACTATAATGTAACATTTTGAGAGCAGTTTTTTCTAAGCTTGTTTTTGTGTACTGTGACCATGCAAAAAAACTATATCAACTGTGTCATTCCTTTGTCCGGTGTTCTGACTCTTGGTGACTTCAGAATCGACGCAAATTGTGTCCAATAAACTTTGACACCAAGAAAGGGCTTTAACCTTGAGCCTGTGCGTCTAACTGTAACAACCAAAAGGCTCCAAGGGATTATCGAGTCTATGAGAGGAATAAAAGATGTTCCATGATATGAATTTCTAGGGCAAATTTACTAAAGGGCGAAGCAACTTCGCAAGCATTCGGAGCCCTGGACGCAACTTTGGATTTTCGCGAATTAGCGTTGTCCTGGCGAATCTACGCCTGGCGAAGTGTTGCGATGTCAGCGAAGCTGTCACTGGCGAATTTCAGAGGTAAGTCAATTTGCCCCATAGAGTGTGGTGAGTAAATTAATTTGTAAGCACTAGAAAAATATAAGGAAAAAAACATCTGAAAAATGAATTTATGGTGGCCCTTAAAAATCTGAGCCAGATGTCAACAGCTTACAGGACCAGAACCGGCAGTCTGCAAACCATCATCTGACCTGGGATCAACTAAATATCGATCAGGTATTCAGACTATTGATGTGGTCCTCTTCTGCTGTGTGGGGCCCTACTGTAATTCTATGGGGTGCCGTAATGCTTCTCACCACCTGCATCCTCTCAGTGGCAACCTTGCCAAATCAGCAGACTTTAAGGCCAGCTTAAAGGGATACTGTCACAGGAAAACATGTTTTTTTTTCAAAATGCATCAGTTTATAGTGCTGCTCCAGCAGAATTCTGCACTGAAATCCATTTTATAAAAAAGCAAACACATTTTTTTATATTTAATTTTGAGATTTGGAATGGGGCTAGATATGATGTTTATTTCCCAAGTACCCCCAACCATGTAACTTGTTATCTGATAATTGTCAGTAAATTTGTACTGCTATACTAAGGGGCAAATGCATCAAGGGTCGAATATCGAGGGTTAATTAACCCACAATATTCGACTGGGGAATGAAAATCCTTCGACTTCGAATATCGAAGTCGAAGGATTTTGCGCAAATACTTCAATTGAACGATCGAAGGAATAATCGTTCGATCGAACGATTCGAAGGATTTTAATCCAACGATCGAAGGATTATCCTTCGACCAAAAAAAGTTAGCCAAGCCTATGGGGACCTTCCCCATAGGCTAACATTGACTTCGGTAGCTTTTAGGTGGCGAACTAGGGGGTCAAAGTTTTTTCTTAAAGAGACAGTACTTTGACTATCGAATGGTCGAATAGTCGAAACGATTTTTAGTTCGAATCGTTCGAGTCGAAGGTCGAAGTAGCCCATTCGATGGTCGAAGTAGCCAAAAAAAACTTTGAAATTCGAAGTATTTTTTCTTCTATTCCTTCACTCGAACTTAATGAATGGGCCCCTAAAAGTTGGAATGATATCATAGCCCTCCCATTTTCCTCAGCAACCTATCAACAGAACAACGTCAGCTAACCAGATACCAGTTATCTAAAACTTTTGCTTTTTCCTGCTTGGGTGCTATTCTCATGTCTTGAGACATCCTGGGTCGTAGTAGTTACTAGTAGTAGTTGAAGTACAATGGGAAGCGTACACTGAAGCGTAAAAAGAATGTCAGTATTGCTTTCATAAACAGATATGGGATCCGTTATCCTGAAACCTGTTATCCAGAATGCCCGAAATTACGGGAAGGCCATCCCCAATAGACTCCATTTTATTCAAATAATCCAAACTTTTAAAAATGATTTCCTTTTTCTCTGTAATAATAAAACAGCAGCTCATATTTGATCCCAACTAAGATATAATTAATCCTTATTGGAGTGAGAACAATCCTATTAGGTTTAATTCATTTTAAAATATTTTTTTTAGTAGACAAACTATGGAGCTCCCAATTACAGAAAGACCCCTCATCCGGAAAACATCAGGTTCAGAGCATTCTGGATAACAGGTCCCATGCCTGTGCATTATAATGGCAACTAGTGATGGGCTAATTTGCGCTGTTTCACTGAAAAATTTGCGAATTTCGCACAAAATTCGCGAAATGGCGAAAAATTCGCGAAACAGCGTCGGCGTCTCGTTTTTGACGCCGGCGCCTGTTTTTTGATGCCGGTGCCCGTTTTTGACGAGCGAATTTTCGCGGGTGTTTCGTGAATTTATTCGCTGGCGGCGAATCGCGCAAATTCGCGCCTGTCGAATAAATTCGCCCATCACTAATGGCAACTTCTGGTGCCCCCAGTGGTAAAATGACAGGGGTGCCTGACTTGCGCTTCTAAGTGCCTTCCAGAATAAACTTACAAAATGATGAATTATTTCTGGGCGACTGTTACCAGCCCATTACAGAATCACGCAAGAAAAGGAGGCTTCAATAAACGCTGGCACTGAAGTTTCTTTTCTCTGTTTTTTTTTTCAATTATCTTTCCGATCATGTTTTGTTATGTTTCAGCACAATCAAATCAATATTCATCTGTTGGTTTAATTATGTTTATCTTTACTTGTAGGCAAATCTGAAGAATATCTCCCCTCCATTCTCTATCATGTTTCAGCCTCGGGATCAAGATTCTCTAGAATGATTTCGTATTAATTGATGTGGAAAGAACATGAAAAAAAGGCACAAGTAGACATCTTATTTGCTGTATATACTGTAGGATGTGCCATACATGATACTGACTGTAATGAGACAGCTTTAATTGGATGGAGCAGCTCAAGCTGTCACTGCACCCCCGTGCGAAGAACACATATAAGGAATTATTATTGGCATTTAATGAATACATAGATAAGATAAGATAAGTGTATAAATATGAGGAATAAGTTCAGGATAGTCCTAATAAATTGAGACTAATAAATTGTGAGACATTAAACCCCCCCTTATATTGCTATATAAAATAATACATACATTTGTGCCATATAAACCTGTTCTGCAGAACATCTATCATCTATCTATTATATATCTGTCTGTCTATCTATCTATCTATCTATCTATCTATCTATCTATCTATCTATCTATCTATCTATCTATCTATCTATCTATCTATCTGTCATCTATCTCTATCTATCTATTTATCTATCTATCTATCTATCTATCTATCTATCTATCTATCTATCTATCTATCTATCTATCTATCTATCTATCTATCTATCTATCTATCTATCTCTATCTATCTATCATCTATGTTCTGTCCTCCCTACTAGTGATGTGCGGGCCAGGGTTTCCCTGACCCGAACCCGACCCTAACCCGCCCTACTAATACATGCGCTGCCCGCACCTGCTTCCGAGGTCCTTTTATAGACCAGCCCGACCCGCCGATGACCTCATAATGACATCACAAAACGGGCTGGGTGAGCAGACGCGACACTATAAAAGCGGAAGTCAGATCCCGGCATTTGAAGGTGGCGGGCGGGGAGCAGGGCAACCATCAGGGTGGGACAGTTGTAGGGGGCCCGGCCGCACTTACTTGATTAGCCGGGCCCCCCAACTTTCTGAGAGCCGCTGACTTCGGAAAGGCATGGACGTTTAACGGCCCTGGCCACCAATTTTCTCATAATGTGGGGGGGGGCCTGGCTTTTTCTCATGCAGGGTCCTAGCCATCAATATTTTTTAATGGGGGGGCTCTGGTCACAAATGTTTTTTATGGGGGGCCCTGACCACCAATAACTTTTTATTTTTTATTCACATGTGAAAACCCTAGCCACCAATATTTTTTTATTGTTTTTTTACTGTGTGGTGGGCAGGGGCGATCCTGGCCCCTCCGCCGCCTGAGGCAGCAGCAGTTGCTTCTGCCCCCCCCCCTCCCCCGGAAATTCGCTCTTAAAGTACCAGGAGCAGCATTTTTGCTGCCCCTGGTACCTAGTGGGG
>NC_054371.1:222316990-222356990 GCF_017654675.1 Xenopus laevis
ATATCCCAGAGCTGCATTGTGTTGGGGGGTACGATACAACCAGAAATACATTAGGGATGTAACACAATTTATATGGTAGGGGATTTGCCTCTGAGATATCCATAGTATCCCTTTATTATTGCATTTATAGGGGTTGTTCACCCTGTGGCAGCTATATAAGCCAACATACAGTAAATATTTTACATATACAGGTATGGCATCTGTTATCCAGAAACCCATTATCCAGAAAGCTCCGAATTACGGAAAGGCCATCTCTCATAGGGGCAAATTCACTAACCGCCGAAAGTCACCAGCGACTGATTTGCACGCATCGCTACACTTCACCAGGCGAAAATTCGCTCAGACAACGACAATTCATTAAAATGCAAAGTTGCATCCAGGGCGCCGAATGCTGGCGAATTTTCGCTAGCGTTACTTTGGTAATGCTAGCGTTGGCTAATTTGCATTACGTTGAATGGACGTATATAGCAAATACATTACAATAGTCCAGGGAACCTTAATAAATAAAATGGAGTTGTTATAATGCCCTACACATGAGCCCACTATATAGTTAATGTTCCATATGTTAAAAAATGTATGGGGGAACCCAGTTACCCAAAAAAAATTTACAGACTTTTTTATCACTATGAAAAAAGGAAAAGATGGCCCTTTAGTAAATCTGCCCCATAGACTCCATTTTATCCAAAAATGAGATTTCTCTGTCATAATAGAACAGTAACTTGTGCTTGATCAAAACTAAGATATAATTAATCCTTATTGGAAGCAAAACCAGCCTATTGGGTTTATTTATTTTTTACATGATTTTCTTGTAGACTTAAAGTACAAAGATCAAAATTACGGAGTATCCATTATCTGGAAAACCCCAGGTCCCAAGCATTCTGAATAACAGATCCCATACCCAGAGCCGGGCCAACCCAGCCAGGCGCCCTAGGCAACATGGCCGGCTAAGTGCGCGCTCGTTTGAGTTATTTAGCTTTTTATTCAGCAGCTCTTCAATTTGCAATTTGGTTGCTATGGTCCATATTCCTTAGCAACCATGCATTGATCTAAACAAGAGACTGGAACATGAATAGGAGAGGAGCTGAATAGAAAGAGGAGTAATAAAAAGTAGTAACAATACGTTTGTAGCCTTACAGAGCATTTGTTTTTTTAGATGGGGTCAGTGACCCCCATTTGAAAGCTGGAAAGAGTCAGTAGAAGAAGGCAAATAATTCAAAAATTATTAATAATAATAAACAGGGCCGTATTTATATTAAGGCCCCCGAAGGCCTGTGCCTACGGGGTGCACGTTTTGGGGATACCTATTTTTTCACATTTTTGTTTGTGTGCTTGTATTTTAACCACCCTCCGCCACTGATTTCCATAGGAAATACAGTAATGGAGCTGAGGGGTAGGGGGGCTGAGGAAGTTTGCGGAAGTGAAGTCACGCACACAACGTAAGGGCGTGTTTATGTCCGATGTCGTCCTATATAGTCCTGATAATAAATGTAGGCCAATTGCAAAGCTGCTTAGAATTAGCCATTCTATGGGGCAGATTCTCTAACGGGCGAAGTGGATAATGCTAGCGACTTTTCGTCAGTGTTGCCACTCGCAGGGACATTGCCAATTCACTAACAGGTGCAGGCGTCAATTCGCTAGCGAACGGAACCGTTGCCAGCGGTCATTTGTGTTAAATCTTTCTCAATCGTCTGTCACTTATATTGTATTCTGTGAGTGCAAAAAGCAATAGTTCAAAAAACGCTGGTGTCTTTTCCTTTTAGGGTCAAGCCACACAAAGCGTTTTGGGGAGATTTGGTCACCTGGAGACTAATCGCCTTGTTTTTGCGGCGTCCAATCCCCCCAAACGCCTTCCCTGAATATGCGCCAGCTAAAATGAAAAAAATGCTGGCGCTAATCACACGCGGTGATTCGTTTTACGCCCGAAGTTTCCTCGTGAGGCAACTTCGGGCGTCTTCGGAAAACGAACCACTGCGTGTGATTAGCGCCGGGTTTTTTTTATTTTAGCCGGCACAGGAACAGGGAAGGCGTTTGGGGAGATTGGTCGCTGCAAAAACGAGGCGAATAGTCGCCAGGCGACCATATCTCCCCAAAACACCCTGTGTGGACTTACCCTTAACCTGCAGAAATTTTTTTTTTGGGTAACCGGTTTCCCCCATATGGATGCGGTTTCTCCCAGCACTAGTTTTCAATAGCAATTACATTTCGACAGTAACACTGGCTGCCTCTGTCCATGACCCTGTACCTTGAAATATGACTTTAAAGAAACATTTGTAGCCTGCGAGCATGTTATTTAACAGAATATCTCATAAATGTAATGACTCCGCCAGGCCATCAGATCTCTGCATTTTTTTTTAAAGGTTTCCGTCCCTGTTTATCACTCGAGGCTTCGTACAAATCCTTCCCAGTAAGTCATTAAGATGGAGCACGGAAGCAAAGGATTCGCAGGTACGTGAATGTCAATTGGCAGTTTGGTACAGGCCGGGGGAATGGCATTAACATCTACAGAATAGAGTAACCTTTTTAATTAACTTCTGCTTTGACATTGTAATTCATACAATACGGAGACATAAGTCAGAACAAATAAAATGTTTCATCTTCCTTAATGGATCCGGGTAAGTCAGCGGAGCTCCTACAGGCGGGGAATGCTAAACGCCAGCGCTTATCAAGGAAAATGACATCCAAAAAGAACTTTTTCTAAAGGTAAAATGTATGTACATAACCTGAAGCAATGGAAGCTCTGGGTTACTACAGCAAGGTTTCTTTTTTTGACATCCCCTTTAAATGTTATACAATCCCAGCGCAGCAACACACCCAGCCTATAACTTAATGTTCATACAATACTGATATTTTCACAATTTATGTCTGTAAATGCAGTATTATGTCTTTCTTTTTAACATTTTTATTTGACCTTTATTCAACTGCTTTTCCTGCAGTCTTGTGCCTTTATATGGTCACATAACCAGTGACTTCTAATATCCTTAACATTTAAGGTAGGGGTTATATTATCCCTTATAATACATGAGTGATACTCAGAGTTCCCTGTATAACTCAGCCTGCAGCCTTGTGTCTTTATATGGTCACAGAACAACCCCTCAGTGACTTCTAATATCCTTATCATTTACAGTAGGGGGTACATTATCCCTTATAATACATGAGTGATACTCAGAGTTCCCTGTATAACTCAGCCTGCAGCCTTGTGCCTTTATATGGTCACAGAACAACCCCTCAGTGACTTCTAATATCCTTATCATTTACAGTAGGGGGTACATTATCCTTTATAATACATGAGTGATACTCAGAGTTCCCTGTATAACTCAACCTGCAGCCTTGTGCCTTTATATGGTCACAGAACAACCCCTCAGTGACTTCTAATATCCTTATCAATTACAGTAAGGGGTAGATTATCCTTAATATAACCTCCCTGTGCCTATATTGTACAGCAGTTTAATTTACATAGGAGAACATATCTTAGGTAATACGTAAGGGACTGCATTATCTGTTTCCTTAATCACTTATATATATATATATATATTTATTTATAAAAGTACTATTTACTTGTGTTTCATGCCATAAATTATTCATACACATAAAATGATTTCTGAAGTGTTTGAAGTCGTACCGGAGGGATTTAATCTGGCTTTATAAGAAGCAGGCTATGTCATAACAAACACTTTAGCTCTGGCTAATACGCAGTGAATAGGAACAAGACGCATTCATTATGGATTCCAGACCACATGTTGCACCTACAGTGGGCAAAACGATCCCAGCGCCAAACAGCAGCGGGAGATGCAGCACGGTTGTATTATCCACCCGCCCGCAGTCTGTACAAGCGACGGGCTCTGATAACATTCGGAAAAAAAAAAGATTAAGATTCAGTATTTGCTCTCAGATGCTCATTTCTTGTTTCTCATTTCTCTCTTCTTGTGAAATGTAAAAAGGCTTCGGACGATTAGAATATTCAGGGGGACAAAATGAGAAAAAGCTCCATCAATAAGGGATCGTAAAAGATGGTTCTTATGCTGTAATTTGTCCCAATGGAAATAGCCGAATTCCACTCTGAAGATGAAGATGTTTTAAAGGTCATGGAATAACCTTTATTGTATACAGTATTTGTACTAAAAAAAAAACCCAAAGCCACATCTCCAGCTGACTGAATGTTGATTAAAGGCAGGGTAAGAGTCGTGGGTCAGAAAATTCCAAATAATGAGGGTAATTACTATTATTATCATCTTTACTAACAGTTTCTTCCAGTTCTAGTGACCCATAGCAACCCCTCAACATTTAATGGTGTACTGTTGGTATGGGTTACTATATATATATATATATATATATATATATATATATATATATATATATATATATATATATATATATATATATATATATATATATATTGGGGTTTTTTTTTGATGTTGAATGACATATAACAATAGTTAGCATCCCGATGGCAATGTAGACCCATTGGGAATAACCTCTACTATTCTTCTATATACAGGTGTGTGCCCTGTTATCCAAAATGCTTGGAACCTGGAGCCTTTCCATAATTTAAACCTTCATACCTTAAATCTACTAATAAATGAATTCAAATATTAAGTAAACCCAATCGGATAGTTTTGCCTCCTATAAGGATTTATTATATCTTAGTTGAAATCAAGTACAAGGTTTTGTTTAATTATCACAGAGAAAAAGAAAATCATGTTTTAAAATTCAAATTATTTGATTAAAATTGAGTGCATTGGTGATGGCCTTTCCATTATACAGTGATCCCCAATCAGTGACTCATGTGCATCATGTTGCTCTAACAGTAGTCTCAAAGCAGCTGCTTATTTTTGAATTCCAGGCTTGAAAACAAGTTTTGGTTGCAAAAAACAGTTGTACTGCCAAACAGAGTCTCCTGTAGGCTGCCAGTCCACATAGGGGCTACCAAATAACCAACCCAGGAACATTTCTCATGCTTGCATTGCTCTCCAACTCTTTTTACATCTGAATGATCTTCACAGGTAAAAATGTTTAGGGACCCCTGAATTTTTTAAAAAGGACTGTGGATACATGGTCCAATAAAAACTGCTGGCTTAGCCCCACCAGACTGGCCCAATGTATAGGCCCCCTGGGAGAGCCTGTCTCACTGACATGTGGCCAAATATTGGCTAGCCATTTACTAAAGGGATATGAGAATCCCATCATTTTGATACATTCCTCATCTAGTTCCTGTAGACCAGTGATCCCCAACCAGTGGCTCATGAGTAACATGTTCCTCACCAACCCCTTGGATGTTGCTCCCAGTGGCCTCAAAGCAGGTGAGTATTTTTGAATTCCAGGCTTGGGGGCAAGTTTTGGTTGTAGGAATGCACCGAATCCACTTTTTGGGATTCGTCCGAATCCCCGAATCCTTTGTGAAAGATTCAGCAGAATACCGAACCGAATCCAAATCCTAATTTCCATACGCAGATTAGAGTCTGGAAAGGAAAATGTGGAAACATTTTTTTTACTTCCTTGTTTTCTGACAAAAAGCCACATGATTTCCCTCCCAGACCCTAATTTGTATATGCAAATAATGATTCGGATTTGGTTAGGCAGGCACAAAGATTAGACCGAATCCTGCTGAAAAAGGCCGAATTCTTGCCGAATCCCGGATTCGGTGCATCCCTAATAAAAACCAGTTGTACTGCCAAACATAGACTCCTGTAGGCTGCCAATCCACATAGGGGCTACCAAATAGCCAATCACAACCCTTATATTACACCCCAGGAACATTTTCATGCTTGTGTTTCTCCCCAACTCTTTTTACATCTGTTGCTCACAGGTAAAAACTATTGGGGACTCAGGCTGTAGACTCTCATTATGATTAGCCCAATTAGACAATGCCCATGGGATACCACATTTGGCAAAGATCCTCTGAAACGCAGACCATGTCACATTAATGGATCTTTAGCCATCCCACAACTTCTAGCACATGGAGACACCCATCATGCAATTAGGGTCGTCCTCAAACTCTTAGAGGAGGGCTAAATAAGGGGCACAATGAGGTTGAAATAGCTTGTATACGGTATCCCTACACTAGTACAGTACAGATCTACTCAAACAAATCCACAGAAAGTATAACTACTACAGTCCAGTGGTGTATGAAGAAAAGACAATGCAATGATTAAGAATTCTCACAAGGAGTCAGTTGAATGCATTTCTAGCTTGTTCTATAAGGAGGGCAGATTTATATGATCAGGGTGATGGGGTCAGCATATTTACCCAGGGACAATGGCTTCTATAATACAAATATAAAAGCATGTTTATAGAGCAGTAAAGGCAGAAATACCTGTCAGAGACAGAGAAATAATGCAGTACTGTAAGGTAAAGTGTTAGAGAATGAACGACGCTCTCGCAATTACACTTCCCAGGTTCTGGCAGTGCCATTTTTCTAACCAACAACCCAGAATCTTGGAACAGCATCAAGATGCTTTATAGCGCTGAGTCCAATCAGACTCGCTCGCCACAGGAGAGAAAATAATGCTCAGGGGTTAGGGAAAGAAACTGTATTTAGCTTAATGGTACAGACACATGAACCTCCGCTCAATCCGTCACTTGGTCTTGCGGAGACGGGGAAAGATGGAAAATGGAAAGTGGCTGGACCAAAGTAGTGACTGTACTCACCATAGACAGACACACAGATAGATGATAGATAGACAGACGGACAAATAGATTGATAGATAGAAGATGGATGGATAATAAATAAACAGATAGATGATAGATAGATAGACACATGATGGATAATAAATAAACAGATAGAAAGACGGATGGATAGATAGATAGACAGACAGATAGATAGACAAATACACAGATAGATAGACAGACAGATGGATGGATAGACAAACTGACAAATAGATACATAGATAGACAGACAGACAGACAGACAGACAGACAGACAGACAGATAGATAGATAGACAAATAGATAAATAGATTGAAAGATGATGGATGGATGGATGATAGATAAATAGATAGATTGATAGATAGATGATGGACGGATAGATAAATGAATAGATGGATAAATAGATAGATAGACAGATGGATGGATAGCCAAACTGACAAATAGATAAATAGATAGATAGACACATGATGGATGGATAATAAATAAACAGATAGATAGAAAGACGAATAGATAGATAGACAAATAGATAAATTGATTGATTGATTGATTGATAGATAGACAAATACACAGATAGATAGATAGATAGATAGATAGACAGATGGATAGATAGACAAACTGACAAATAGATAGATGATAGATAGATAGATAGATAGATAGATAGATAGATAGATAGATAGATGAGATAGATAGATAGATAGATAGATAGATAGATAGACAGACAGATAAATAGATAAATAGATTGATAGATGATGGATGGATAATAGATAGATAGATAGATGGACAGATAGATAGATAGATAAATAGATAGACAAACAGTCAGGTGGATGGATAGATAGACAGATGGACAGATAGATAGATAGATGATAGATAGATAGATAGATAGATAGATAGATAGATAGATGAGATAGATTGATAGATAAATAGATAGATAGATAGATAGATCGATAGATAGATAGATAGATAGATAGATAGATGAGATAGATAGATAGATAGATAGACAGATAAATAGATAAATAGATTGATAGATGATGGATGGATAATAGATAGATAGATAGATGGACAGATAGATAGATAGATAAATAGATAGACAAACAGTCAGGTGGATGGATAGATAGACAGATGGACAGATAGATAGATAGATAGATAGATAGATAGATAGATAGATAGATGATGGATGGATAGATAAATAGATAGATAGATTGATAGATAAATAGATAGATAGATAGATAGATAGATCGATAGATAGATAGATAGATAGATGATAGATAGATAGATAAATAGATAGATAGATTGATAGATAGATAGATAGATAGATAGATAGATGATGGATGGATAGATAAATAGATAGATAGATTGATAGATAAATAGATAGATAGATAGATAGATCGATAGATAGATAGATAGATAGATAGATAGATAGATAGATGATAGATAGATAGATAAATAGATAGATAGATTGATAGATAGATAGATAGATAGATAGATAGATAGATCGATGGGTTGGCCTGAAATATCACAAGCCTTGAGACTATATTTTGCCGTTGGATTGTGGCTATCATGAAAGTTTCACCTCTTTTTTACATGGTTGACCGGTTGTTTTTAGAAGGTAAGATTTGGACTTTCCCTTGTGTGATCCATTCTGGCAGTGCAATATCAGACCACTTAAAGATTTCATCAGTTCCAATATTTAGTTATGATTAGTATTATAGTCATCCTGTTCATTACTGACGCTCACCAGGCAAATTCCTCAGTAATTCTCAGATAGATTAACGTTTTACAGCCGTGAACTCACTTCCATTACTGAGAAGTTAAACATGTTGGATATTCTGGTTTATTTGCTATTTTAGTCTCATTCTCATGCCTACCAATGTTGATTTAATTCCCAAATACTCAAGTACCATTCAGAACGGGAGAGGCACTTCACAGCTCAGCCCAATACCCTGCTGTAACGTTCATATCTCTGCTAATTATGGCTTTATATAGAACATCTAGGCTGTGTCACAGGGCCAGTTCTCCTTGAATTTAATCTTTGCTGTGAAGCAGACCGTGCTATTCAAAGACAGTTTGCAATTGGTCTTTTATTTTTATTCTTTGTGGATTTTGAATATTTTATTTTTTGTTTGTTTGTCATAACCAATCGAACAGAGGGCCCTGGGTATGTTTACCCCCCTGCTTCATGTAAAGAACCTGAGGTTTTCCAGGTAATGTATAATTCCATAATTTGGATCTTCATACCTTTAGTCTACTAGAAAATCATGTAAACACCAAATAAACCCAATAGACTGGTTTTGCTTTCGATAAGGATTCGTTATATCTTAGGTGGAATTAAGTACAAGGTACTGTTTTATTATTACAGAGAAAAAGGAAATAATTTTTAAGAATATGGATTATTTGAATAAAATGGAGTTTATGGGAGACGGCCTTAATTTGGAGCTTTCTGGATAATGGGTTTCCAGATGTAGTTAATTATTTGCTACGTCAACACACATTATGCAGGTCCATCAAACAGAGACTGCCTCTGCTGGAGATGGTGGTCAGTGGGGACTTAACATTGCAGGGTTTAGTTCTCCTTTCAAAGGAGGTATGAGACTACACCTCAATGCTTCCCCCTGGAGACCTCCTGGAGCTGGAGGAGGTTGAGAGGCCATGGACAACTCCATGTGCAGCAGGTGTGACTGTGTGTGTAGCTGGGAAGGAGATTGAGAATGATTCCCCGCTGACCTGAAGAGTTGGAGAGAGCTCCAAAAGACTGGAGAGACGAAGAGAGAAACCTTTCCCAGTGACAAGTTTGAGTCCGAGAGAGGATTCTGGGACTCTGGGTGTACGGTGAAAGTTGTAAGTGCTGGGAAGTTGTGTTAATGTGTACACCAATGTGGGTGTTGAACTGGGACTATTAATCCTATGTGAAGCTAGTATGCTAAGAAGTGGATTTTGTTCCTAATAAAAGTCAAGCTGCATTTAAACCGTGAATGTTGTGATCTTACAGTCTTAGCTACCTTTATATCACATATAAATATATATATAGAATAATGAACCCCCTATTGTAAAATATATAGTGAGTAAAGAACCCCCTATTGTAAAATATAAGGATATTATATTTTGTATTCCATGACCATATAAAAGCATGATGCTGAAGGATATTATATGTTAGATTGTAAATTACCCAGGAGTTTCATGACCATATAAAAACACGAGGCTGAAGGTACCTATGATACCTAAGGGAGTTGATCCCTAAACGCGTTAGGTGTTATCAGCATACTGCTATAATAAAGCCCTTTCCAGAAGCGCCGTCCAACCTTTTTAGTTTATTAACTTCTAATATCCTCATATTTTGGAACTGGGCGTACTTTATTTATTATAATACACAAGTTTCAGTGAGTCATGTGACAGAAATGACATCACAACTCACCGTTTATAAATGATGACTTCAGAACTCACCATTTATAAAGATATTCATGGCTTTTGTGTGTTATAAGGATAACAGTTACAGGATGGCTCCAGCGTATTAAATATTGATTAATGATACAACAAATGCTGCTAAGAATATTATTAGGGATCCCTTAACTAAATATCTACTTGCCAGTGCCAGGTTTATGATCCCGACCAAAAAAAAAAAGGGCATTACCTGGGAGGAATGGGGGAAAGAAGAGGAGGAATTAAGATATATGGAAGAAATCTCAGCCAGAAAAAAAGGGGCAATATATTATAAAATATAAGTATTATAAAATATGGAAAGCATGGATGTAAATATTGTTAGCTCTTCTTAGGGAGTGTGGGAGAGAGCTCTATTTCTATTGTACAGGATCCGTTACCTGGAAACCCGTTATCCAGAAAACTTCAAATTACAGGAAGTCTGTCTCCCATAGATTTTATCCAGAGAATCCAAATGATTTCCTTTTTCTCTCTGTAATAATAAAACAGTAGCTTGTACTTGATCCCAACTAAGATATAATTAATCCTTATTGGAAGCAAAACCAGCCTATTGGGTTTATTTAATGTTTACATGATTTTCTAGTAGACTTACAGAGGCATCCATTATCCGTAAAACCCCAGGTCCCGAGCATTCTGCATAACAGAAACCATACCTGTAGTAATATTAGTAATGAATTGTCTCCAGAATTGGACATGAGAGTATACAGAGAGATTTTATCCTATTTCTTGCTTTCTTTCTCATGTTATTTTTACTTAGATTGTAGTAGAGGCTTGGATTTATTTGTCTTCTGTATTTTCTTTTCTATATCTTTTATGATTATCTTGTAAATGATGGTAAACTGGAATAAATAAAGAATTTAAAAAAAAATGCTGTGATGCCCCTTTCACCGGCAAAAGAACACAAGACTTCCCTTGAGATAAGAAGAAAGGGGGATTCTCCATCTTTGGGTAAAAAAGTTCCTTATAATATTTTTGGAGCTGTGTACAAACAAAGCTGCCATCAGTAATTATGAGTCCTATATTACCCCTTTACCCCCATCCCTGCAAATAATTAAAATGGGTCTACAATAAAAGGTAATGACCCCTGATCCACATACCAAATCTCCAGCCACGATCAAACCAAACCTGCCCACTTTCTGTAAACCTCTTTTATATCCCATGAAAACACCTTTCCTTTTTTTAGGACCCCCTCTGACATCATCGATATTTGTACGCAAATCGTTATCCTATTTTGCGGCTTAAACTGAGCAATGGAGGAAACATTTTCCAGCAGCAGCAACAACGATAAAAAAAACTTGTATCAAAAATATTTTGTTAATTTTGTATTGAAATAGGCAGTTATAAGAATGATATTAATGCATATATAGAAGCTGAGTGGAATCATTGTCTCGGCTGGAACCTGTTAAAGATTCTGCCTATGGGGATGTTTGGGAATTGCAGCAGAAGAGCAGCTGGAAGGTGCAGGTCGGACATCCCTGGGGTGTCAGGGCTAGAAGTTGACTATGTTAGACCATCACACGACTGACTCTTCTTCTATCCTTCAGTCAATTCAGAACATTATTATTATTTGAGTCACTCCGTAAGTCAGTTAACTTATTTTTTATAGAAATTATTTCTCCTGAAGCTCTTCATGCCTTGGTGCCTCCTGTACTGCAGGTAGAACACGTCTCTATAATTCTTTGCCCGCAGTGGATAAAGGGTGATTGTTCTGCTCAACCAGTTGGCACCTGTGCCCATTGTCTGTTCCTAATGGATCGTTCTTTAAGCTAAATAACATCCACAGCGAGACAGACTCAGCGCCACGTCCAAACTGGCTAACACGGTGTCTGCTCACATTTGTTTCCACTCTGAATGGAGCACCAGGTGTCATCAAAAGCTGAAGCTCCATTGAGGATTAATTGGAAATGTGTGACAGTGCTTATAATGACCTCAAATCCAAATCACTTCCATTCAGTCTTATTGACATATCTACCCCCTAAAAAAAATCACTCCATCCTAATAAAGCAGTTTATAACAATAAATGAATGGCCGATGTGTAACAAGTAACAATACTGTTTATTATTATGGATGGTTAGTTCAGTTACATCTCTTAGCACTCAGGAGCCGATTGCCCATTCGGGGTCACAATCTGAAGATCAGTACAGCTGACACACTTAAAGGAAAACTATACCCCCCAAACAATGTAGGTCTCTATTAAAAGATACTGAGTAAAACAGCTCATGTGTAAAACCCTGCTTCATGTAAATGAACCATTATCATAATAATATACTTATTTAGTAGTATGTGCCATTGGGTAATCATAAATAGAAAATTGTCATTTTAAAAAACAAGGGCCGCCCCCTTGAGATCGTAAGATTCACTGTGCACACATACAAACCACATGTAAGGTCACATGAGCCAATTAACAGACAGAGTTCTGCCTTTTGCTTCCTCACTTCTTCCTGTTACAGTTAGTGTTGTAGTATTTCTGGTCAGGTGATCTCTGAGGCAGCACAGATAGAGTCACGAAATGGTGGTTCAAGGCAAGAGATGTAAAAGGGCAATATTTATGTAAATATATATTCCAGTTTAGTAAGATTCTTTAATATGTCATTCAATTTGATATAAACTATCTGTTGCTTAAGTATTCATTTTGGGGGTATAGTTTTCCTATAAGGGGCAAATTCACTAAGATTCGTAGTTGCGCCAGGCGCAACTTCGCCGCACTTCGCCACACTTCGCCAGGCGTAGTTTTGCCAGCGCTCCGCAAATTCACTAAAATCTGAAGTTGCGCACAGGGGTAGCGTAAGGTTGCGAAGTTGCGCTAGCGATGTTTCATTTGCATACGGCGCCAAATTCAAATTTCAGTGGAGGAATACGTAGAATCACTACAAATGCCTGGGTAACCTTCGAAACATCAAATAAAATGTATTTTTTTGCTCTACACATGTGCCCACTGTATAGTTAAGTTGCCATGAGAGGAAATGCAGGGGGGAAGGAGGGGAGCCCCAAAAAATGTTTCAATCTTTTTCAGCCTATCACCCATAATATAGAAAAAACGCCAGCGTTTTTTGGGACTTAGAAAAAATTTGACCTTTTTTTGAAGCAATCCCTATCTACTCTATTGCGCTTCGCCTGGTCTGAGGTGGCGAAGGTAGTCTAGCGTAAAAGGTAGCGTTCAGTACACTGCGCGCGTTAGTGAATTTGCGTAGCTACGTCCGTAGCGAAAATTCGCCAGGTGTAAGGGTGCGAAGTAACACTAGCGAATTTACGCCAGCGTTCGTTAGTGAATTTGCGAAGTAACAAAAATGCCCAACGCTAGCAAATTGACGTACGATTTTCAGAGGGAGATTGTCGCCAGCTTTTGTCGGACATAACTTTCGTACGATTGCTGACAGGGGCAGAACATCGGCTGATCTGTTCTTTTACTACTTTATTTGATCTGAATGGTTAATGGCAGGTCGGGAGATGGGGAAGTCCGATCGTTCCAGGATTCGAACGATCAGATCTTTGCATCTATGGCCAGCTTTACTGGGTTATTTACTAAACCTTGAATTTATCTGGTCGGGCTTTTTGGGGCAAAAAATCAAATATTTGGAGATTTATTATACCCCGACGCTTCCATTTTATCGGGTTGTTTCCCAATCCCATTAATTTGAATCGGGATTAATGGGATTAATTCGGCATGCCCAATTCAAATTGGCATGGGAGTTTGGTTGTGTTTTTTTAAAAATAAAATAATGAGATAAATTTGGATTTTAGTAAATAATCCCCCTAAAGATCCACTTGTTTCCAAATATCATTATGGAAGCCCATTGTTTAAGCCCAGTGCCAATGGGCTGCCAACCCAGTGTGGCAATTTATACCTGCTCGAATATGGCCACATTTTTTCTCAGTTACATACTAAATCCTGCCCTGGATACTCAGACATTCAGATAATAATAACAAGGCATCTAAACTGCCCAATGTTTCTAAAAGAGCCCCTGTGTATTTACTTATCAACTGAGGGGTCCCTAGACTGTGACCCAATTTGAAGATGCCGCATCCTGGACTGAGTCCGTTTTCCATTGTGTAATTGCCAAATACAGACATATCGCTTTCAATGTCTTCTTCCAAGTCATTAATAAACTGATGAAGAATGTACCATTAAAGGGGTTGTTCACCTTTGAAGTTTACTTTTAGTATGATGTAGAGAGTTATATTCTCAGACAATTTCAATTGGTTTTTAGTCTTTTATTATTTGTGGTTTTGAGTTATTTAGCTTTTTATTCAGCAGCTCTTCAGCAATCTGGTTGCTAGGTTCCAAATTCCCCTGGCAACCATGCATTGATTTGAATAAGAGACTGGAATATGAATAGGAGAGGCCTGAATAGAACGATGAGTAATAAAAAGTAGCAATAACAATACATTTGTAGCCTTACAGAGCATTTGTTTTTTTAGATGGGGTCAATGACCCCCATTTGAAAGCTGGAAAGAATTGGCCATTTTATAACATACTCTCTGGATAACAGGTTTCTGGATAACAGATCCCATACCTGTTCCTGTCCATCCCCCTGCTGCTTTTAAGAGCTTGAGAGATCCGGCTGCCATAGCAGCAACAAATGCTACAAAATCGGAGGCATTAAATGTCTCACTATCAGTATTTAAAGCACAAAGAACACAACAGAATTTCCCCTTCTCAAGGCAACAAATTATTCTCCGATATATAGAGTTACTTCTCCCTCGAGAAATCTCCCCAGCAGCAATGATCAACTACCAAACACTACTTCCCCCAAATCAAGAATGACTTAAAATCAGCAGATCAACCCAGACTTTCTTGGTTTGGGAGAATCAAATGGTTATCCTGCCAGAATGTTTGTATCTTTTTCAATCCATGCCCTTGCCACTTAAACTAATCTTTTACAAAAGATAATTGAACCTAATAGGATTGTTTTGCTTCTGATAAGGATTAATTATATCTAAGATGGGATCAAGCACAAGATATTAGTTTAATATTAAAAAGAAAAAGGAAAACATTATTCAAGATTTGAATTATTTGATTGAAACTGAGTCCATGGGAGATGTCCTTTCCATAATTCGGAGCTTAGTTTAGTTTAGGGCTATGGCACATTTGTTGCTTTTCAACTCAATGCATTTCACCCAACTGAAAAGCACCACATACTGTACCTGTGGTTTCGAATTTCTTTAAATGGAAAATACCCAAGAGCTCCATGGTGATGGAATCCTTGAGCCCCAAAATGTTCTTTTAAGTGTTTTGCCCCTTGGAAAGGGTGAATGATCTGCCCTACAATGCAATAAGCCACTTCTCATTCTCACTAATTGTTGGATGAACACTTTGAAGTTCCCTAACATCAACAGATATCAGGGGTCATTTATGAGTACGAGTGGTCTAAACGGGACGCAATGGATAGCATATATATATATATATATATATATATATATATATATATATATATACACAACTCATTAAGGGTATCCAAGCAAACTTCTGCACTTCCACATGTTTTCCAATGCCTCTATC
Organism: Xenopus laevis; assembly: GCF_017654675.1. Lineage (NCBI taxonomy): Eukaryota > Metazoa > Chordata > Amphibia > Anura > Pipidae > Xenopus > Xenopus laevis. The sequence goes on from NC_054371.1 coordinate 222,332,564, forward strand.
TTGCCTCTTCTAATGACAGGTGCTGGGACCTGGAGCTACTACACCTCAGATCTGGCAGTAGCTCCATGGTTCCTACAGTGGGTTGCCTCAATAGGAACATCAGACTTGTGCCCAGTGAATCTAACCTCTTTGAAGATCCCCCTTAGAAGTGATGCAACCCCAAATATGAAAACGCCAGCTGCAACTCATACAACTAAGGTGCTCCGGGACCCAAGTAAAAAATCATCAGAGGGCCAGGCGCACTGCAATACCCAACCACCATCCTGCTTGCCCACTCTCCACCCCTTTTTATTGAATTTAGTTCTGCCCACTCTCCACCCCACGTCTGAATCTCCAGGGCATTTACACCCCTTCAAGCTGGAGGAGTATTCTTCTGGATATAGAAGAATCAGACGCTGCCGTCTGGAACCCCCTGTTCCTCAGGCCCCACCGCTTTTGCTGGATCTTCTTCCTCTTAAGTTAGGCCACTGTGTACCTGATTTATACCAATATGCATAGTGTCCATTTCGACACATAGGGGTAGATTTACTAACCGGTGAAAAGTCATTATCGTCCACTTTGCAACCGATGCAACACTTCACCAGGCGAAATTTTGCTTAGACTGTGCTAATTCACTAAAATGCGGAGTTTTGTTGTGAGCGCCAAACACTGGTTGACTTTTTGCTGTCGTTACTCCGGCAATGCGAGCATTTGATGCACCAGCCTTCATTTCTGCCTAGCGAATCTTCACTAGGGATCTTGCGTAAATTTGCATAGGGGGGGAAATTTAAAGCTGTATAGACTTCTTTATCTTAAATGTTGGTGCAAATACTTACAAATTACACTTTTTAAAACACATGTCCAGGGAACCTTAATAAAGACAATAGAGTTGCCCTACACATGTGTCCACTGTAAAATTAATGTTCCGTATGTTTGCAAATGTATGGGGAAAACCAGTTACCCAAAAAAAGTTTGTTAGGACTTTTGCAGCCAATCAGGCTGAAAATAGGAAAAGACGCCAGCGTTTTTTGGACTTCATTTTCGGCTCACAGAATATAATGTAAGTGACAGAAGATTGAGGAAGATCTGGCTGCTTTAATGCACTTCGCCTGGTCTGAGCTGGTGAAGCAACTCTGGCAAACTCAGTAAAATCCGCTCTTTAGTGAATTTGCGGAGTAACGTCCATTCGACAGAACGAATTGTCGGCCTGTCTATAGTGTGTGAATGACCGATAGCGCCTGTCGCTTTCGCTAGCAAATTGGCGCCTGTGCCCGTAAGTAGATTGTCAATGTCCCTGCGGGCGCTAACGCTGGCGAATTGCCGCTAGCGTTAGGCACTTCACCCTTTAGTAAATCTACCCTATAGGTTCCATTGCGGTGGTTGTAACTTGGAGAAAACATTGTATTATGGGTTAAAAGTAAACATGCCAATTTGTGTCCAAAATTGCCTTCTGCAATATTCATACATGCCCCATTATGTGTAGCTAATATGTCAACGGTTGCAGGGCACTTTCATTTCCTACTGTTACTTGTCCTTTAATAATTCCCCTATTGACAGATTGCTTGAGTAGAGACATATGGAAAGACAAGACGCTGCTGCCAGGCCCCTGTGGGTGACAGAATTCAGACTGGGATTTTTTAGCAGAAAACGCTCAGAAAGAGATGTCTCCGATCAGCAGATTGAGGAAGGAAAATGTTTCCAAACTTTAACTGTGTCATGTTTTTATAAGCATGTCTAATCACTAATTAAAAACGGGAAACATCTGTGATGCAGGGAAATAACCCTGTCCGGGGGGGGGGCGGCAAATATATTCCCAAATCTAAGGGAAACACTGAGAGGAATAGTCTATTGGGGTATCACTCCATAATTCCACACAATATTCTCTCCTTTTATTCCAATATATATATATATATATATATATATATATATATATATATATATATATATATATATATATATATATATATATATATACAGTATAAAGGTCTGGAACTTGTAAACCAGGATGCTCGGGACCTGGGGTTTTCCGGATAACAGATCTTTCCATAATTTGGATCTCCATACCTAAAGTCTACAAGAAAATGATGTAAAGATTAACTAAACCCAATAGGCTGGTTTTGCTTCCAATAAGGATTAATTATATCTTAGTTGGGATCAAGTACAAGAGACTGTTGTATTATTAAAGAAAAAAAAGGAAATCATTTTGAAAAATTTGGATTATTTGGGTACAATGGAGTCTATGGGAGACGGCCTTTCCGTAATTCAGAGTATCCTGGATAACGGGTGTCTGGATAACAGATCCAATACCTGTATATAACTGGGCATTTGTCAGTATGGCAACCCTATGGTCTATTTAAACTAACCTATCAGGATGTTTTTACCTTCCTATGTGTGTGTAATAGGCAGAGGCCAATTCAGGATACAGTTTAATCATGACTAAGCATGAACTTGCCTTGGCACAGGGTAAAGCTGGCATCAGATATGCTTAAAGCAATTTATGTTCTGTATCGTTCCTGGGGAAGAACATATTTTTGTGGGCTCCGGCTGAGAATGTGGGCATTAATTGAATAATTGTTCATTTCTCTCCACAAACCATCTGCCGAAGCCTCGTCCTTGTCGCAGGAGAAACAATGGGCTCACAGCTCCCCCTAGCTGAGCGTAAGGCTGCGGATCCTTGTACAAATCTCATGGTAAAGTCTAACTCACAATCTGAAATAAGTAGCAGAATTTGTTAAAGCTCCTTTTTTTTCTTATTTTACTATAGGTAAATATTAACCTGTTATCCAGTATGCTCAGGATGTGGGGTTTTCCAGATAAGGGGTCTTTCGCTAATTTGATTCTCCATACCTTGGGGTCAGTGAATTCTGCCAGTGTCCGTTTCGTACCCATCGCAAAATTCACCAGGCGCAGATGCGCAAATGCACTCGGACTACGCAAATTCACTAATATGTGGAGTTTCGTCCTGGGCGCTGAATGTTGGCGACTTTGCCTAGCGAAAATTCTCTGGTGATCTTGCGCTCAGGTCAATATGCATACGGCGGGTAATTTAAAGTTGTATGGAGGTCTTTATTATAAGGGGCAAATTTACTTAAGGTCGAATATATTTATTAAAGATTCAACCGAATACCGAACCGGATCCAAACCATAATTTGCATATGCAAATCAGAGTGGGAGGAAAAAGAGCACTGCGCGGCTAAACATTTTTTTACTTCCTAGTTTTGTGACAAAAACTCACATGATTTAAAGGAGAACTAAACCCTAAAAATTAATGGTTAAAAATGGCATATTTTATATACTGAACTTATTGCACGAGGCTAAAGTTTCAGCTTGTCAATAGCAGCAATGATCCAGGACTTCAAACTTGTCACAGGGGGTCACCATCTTGGAAAGTGTCTGTGACACTCACATGCTCAGTGGGCTCTGATTGGCTGTTGAGAAGCTAAGCTTAGGGCTCGTCACTAATTATCCAGCAGAAAATGAGCTTCCCTGGCTGTAATATAAGCTGATGCTACAGGTTTGCTGATTATTAAATTCTGATGCTAATTGCACTGGTTTCTGTGCTGCCATGTAGTAATTATCTGTATTAATTACTAATCAGCCTTATATTGTGACATTATATTGTGACATTTCTATTCTATGGGGCACATTTACCTAGGGTCGAATATCGAGGGTTAATTAACCCTCGATATTCGACTGCGAATTGAAATCCTTCAACTTCGAATATCGAAGTCGAAGGATTTAGCGCAATTCGTTCTATCGAAGGAATAATCCTTCGATCGAACGATTAAATCCTTCGAATCGATCAGAATCGATCGGATGGGGACCTTCCCCATAGGCTAACATTGGCCTCGGTAGGTTTTAGGTGGCGAACTGGGGGGTCAAAGTTTTTTTTAAAGAGACAGTACTTCGATTATCGAATGGTCGAACATTCGAGCGATTTTTAGTTCGAATCGTTCGATTCGTAGTTGAAGTAGCCAATTCGATGGTCGAAGTAGACAAAAAAACCATTCGAAATCCGAACTATTTTTCCTCTATTTTCCTCTATTCCTTCACTCGAGCTTAGTGAATGGGCCCCTATGTGTACTGTATATTGTGAGTGGGTCCCTAAGCTCAGTAAGTGACAGCAGCACAGAGCATGTGCAGTGAATCAGCAGAAAAGAAGATGGGGAGCTACTGGGGCATCTTTGGAGACACAGATCTTTACTGCTAAAGGGCTGTGGTTGCCTTGGGCTGGTACAGAAGCCCAAAACATAATGTACAACATTTCTAGCTACTTCTTCATTGGTTAAGCTTTAGTTCTCCTTTAAGGATTCAGATTTGGTTTGGCCAGGCACAAGAATTTGGCTGAATCCGAATCCTGCTGAAAAAGGCAGAGTCCTGGATGAATATTGAACCTAATCCTGGATTTGGTACATCGATAGTAAAAAAACAAATGCTCTGTAAGGCTACACATTTATTGTTATTGCTACTTTTTATTACTCATCTTTCTATTCAGTCCTCTCCTATTCATATTCCAGTCTCTCCTTCATATCAATGCATGGTTGCTAGGGCAATGTGGACCCTAGCAACCAGGTTGCTGAAATTACAAACTGGAGAGCTGCTGAATAAAAAGCTAAATAACACAAATAATAAAAAATGAAAATCAGTTGCAAATTGTCTCAGAATATCACTCTCTACATCATACTAAAAGTTAATATAAAGGTGATCAATCCCTTTAATTAGGGTCTGAACCTTAGTATGTTAAAATACTTGGGGGGGTTGAGTTCACATTTTATCATAACTTCAAATCTGTTTATCATTCCAGAATCTATATGTATTATATTAACAGTAAAACAAACTGGTTAAGGGTAAAATACAGTTCAGCTACCAAATGAGCTCAAACATGCCTACCTTACCCAACTGGTTTATCCGAAATATCTGGGCAAGTTACACAGCATTGATGATTGGTGTGTATGGATCCAGTAGGAAATTCTAGGACAAATTAATATAATATCATTTTTCTACTATGTTTCCATTATAGTCATTATATTATTGGCTTGGTCCATATATCTACAGGTAAAACTCCAAACAGTGTCCTGCTAAAGTTGACCCCCCTCCTTTTGCATTCTTGTGGGAAAATCCAGTTACCTGATGCCCCTCTATTACTGCATAAAGAACTGTGTGTGGCAACTAGAAATTTGTTATGCAGATATGGGATCCGTTATCCAGAAAGTTCCAAATTACCTCCATTTTTACAAAATATTTCTAGTTTTTAAAAATGATTTCCTTTTTCTGTGTAATAATAAAACAGTAGCTTGTACATGATCCCAACCAAGATATAATGAATAAAAACCAGCCTATTGGGATTATGTAATGTTTAAATGTTTTTCTTGCAGACTTAAGGGGGTATATTTATCAAAGAGTGAAGTTAATAGTGAAGTTCTGCCACTAGAGTGAAATTCCGCCACTCTCCATTCATTTCTATGGGATTTTTGTAGGCGTACTGTATTTATCAAAGGGTGAACTTTCACTTTCACCCATTGATAAATACGCCTTTCAAAATCCCATAGAAATAAATTGAGAGCTGCGGAATTTCACTCTAGTGGCGGAACTTCACGCTTTGATAAATTTACCCCAAGGTATGAAGATCCAAATTACGGACATATCCATTATTCGAAAAACCCCAAGTCCCAAACATTCTGGATAACAGATCCCACAACTGTACTTGGGAGACTTTTCTATGTTTTCTTGTAACACTATTTTCAAGATGGACCTAAGACCCGGCTGATTCTTCCCCAACTCAAACTTGGCAAGTTGCAACTCCCAGTAGACGATCTGCTGGGAGGAGTTTTTCTCTCAGAGGGGCCCTCCCTGTAGGACGGAGGAAGAGTTAACCAGCAACTTCACATATAGAACAGATAACCGGGACACCAGTGAGTTTTAAAATAATATTTAACTGTTAATTTTCCTGGATCACATACAATATATTGGTATTATTTGACAGATGGTAAAATATTTTACAATCACTTTACAGATACTTATTTTACAGTTAAATCCCTGGATAGTATTAAGCACAGGCTGATTAGTAGCTACAACCAGAGGTAGTAGTCACTTAAAGGTGAAATAGTCTCCAGCGAGAGCAGATCCACACACTGTTGCCTTACTCCAGTTGTGGCTCTAGTCTTGAGTATAACCATTTGAACTCCTATACTGGCAGGTGACACCACAGGGTACTAACCCTTCTGGTCTTGTTGGAGCCTCACACAGCTCTACTAACTACCCTGATCCTGCCTTACACTCCTTGATCGAGCTATTACAGATCTTACTTTACACTAACTACTCCTACCGAGGCCTACCTCCTCTTTAGGCTCTCCAGTAACAACAATATCCTCCAGCAAGTTGGGACCAATCTAAATAAATGTGTGTCAGCCATTTTACTTGGTGAATTAGTGAAACCTAACCCTTGACTGCTGTGACGGGGTATTGTGCAGCTGTATAGGTTTTTTTACCAGCTTTTGAAATGTCAGTGAATGTCTCTTGAGTAATGATGGGCGAATAAGTTCGGCAGGTGCGAATAAGTGGCGAATTACAGTGTTTTGCCGCCGGCGTATACATTTGCAAAACTGCAGCAAAAATTTGCCGGTGTCAAAAAATTTTGGACGCGCGCGTAAAACCATTGCGTTTCAACCTAATTCGGAAACTTATCGAGTTTAACACCAGAATTGACTGGATCTGCAGCTTTCCTTAAAGGGATCCTGTCATCGGAAAACATGTTTTTTTCAAAACGCATCAGTTAATAGTGCTACTCCAGCAGAATTCTGCACTGAAATCCATTTCTCAAAAGAACAAACAGATTTTTGTATATTCAATTTTGAAATCTGACATGGGGCTAGACATATTGTCAATTTCCCAGCTGCCCCTGGTCATGTGACTTGTGCCTGCACTTTAGGAGAGAAATGCTTTCTGGCAGGCTGCTGTTTTTCCTTCTCAATGTAACTGAATGTGTCTCAGTGGGACCTGGATTTTACTATTGAGTGTTGTTCTTAGATCTAGGGATGTCGCGGACTGTTCGCCGGCGAACTTGTTCGCGCGAACATCGGCTGTTCGCGCTCGCCGAATGTTCGCGAACGTCGCGCGACGTTCGCCATTTCGGGTTCGCCTTACCTGGCGCTTTTTTTTGACCTCTCACCCCAGACCAGCAGATACATGGCAGCCAATCAGGAAGCTCTCCCTCCTGGACCACCCCCACACCCCCTGGACCACTCCCCTTCCATATATAAACTGAAGCCCTGCAGCGTTTTTTCATTCTGCCTGTGTGTGTTTGCAAGAGCTAGTGTAGGGAGAGAGCTGTTAGTGATTTGAGGGACAGTTGATAGTAAGTTTGCTGGCTAGTAATCTACTTGATACTGCTCTGTATTGTAGGGACAGAACTCTGCAGGGATTTGAGGGACATTTCAGGTTAGGTAGCTTTGCTGGCTAGTAATCTACCTTCTACTGCAGTGCTCTGTATGTAGCTGCTGTGGGCAGCTGTCTGTCCTGCTGCTGATCTCTCATCTGCATCTGTTCTTCAAACCACTGCCACCTAGCTGTGTGAGTTTTTTCACATTCTGTCTAAATATCAATAATAATACCGTCTCCAGAAACACCACCTGAGTGACGTAGTGTGATTTCTGCCCTTTACAGCACAAAATGCAGCGCTGTGTCAACAATGGATTTTTTAGAAACATATTTGCCCTTGATCCCCCTCTGGCATGCCACTGTCCAGGTCGTTGCACCCTTTAAACAACTTTAAAATCATTTTTCTGGCCAGAAATGTCTTTTCTAGCTTTTAAAATTCGCCTTCCCATTGAAGTCTATGGGGTTCGCAACGTTCGCGAACCGTTCGCATTTTTGTCCGGACGTTCGCGAACATGTTCGCGAACTTTTTTTCCGACGTTCGCTACATCCCTACTTAGATCTACCAGGCAGCTGTTATCTTGTGTTAGGGAGCTGCTATCTGGTTACCTTCCCATTGTTCTTTTGTTTGGCTGCTGGGGGAAAAAGGGAGGGGTGGTATCACTCTAATTTTCAGTACAGCAGTAAAGAGTGATTGAAGTTTATCAGAGCACAAGTCACATGACTTGGGGGGCTGGGAAATTGTCAATATGTCTAGCCCCATGTCAGATTTCAAAATTGAATATAAAAAAAATATGTTTGCTCCTTTGAGAAATGGATTTCAGTGCAGAATATTCTGCTGGAGCAGCACTATTAACTGATTCATTTTGAATTTTTTTTATTTCCCATGACAGTATCCCTTTAAGTTCTCGTTACCCAGTGCCATTAGTCTTGCTTTATAATACCCGCAACACAGAAAAAGTGAAACTATGGCAACCAGTTCAGTTACTACAGGTCAAATTACTACAGGTCTTGTAACCCCTAGCAGCCAAGTAGTAAGTAGTTAGTATAATGGTCTACTAAAGTTAGAAACTGGCCTGACTGCCAGACAAGAATATATATTTACCTTATTTGATGTCCCGAGTGGAGAGATAAATCAGGCTGATCCAGACATTCAGCCATTGGGTCCCATGGTGGCTCATGCAAAGTTCTTAATCTGTGAACCATATACATTCTCCACCCATCACCGCAGATGTGAATGAGCTTATTGGCACAAGGTTTACAGGCCATAGTGAAAATAACAGTTGAGTTAGTGCAGTTGGTATTAAAGAGGCTGATAATATATGTATATATATACAGGTGAGCTTGAAGCTCTGCTGCTGCTGCTGAATAAGCTTAGCACGTAATGTCAAGGTGCATGTGCTTCGCCTAGAGGAGAATCCGCTCCGAAAACTAATTGCTACTAACACATTTACAGGGACAAAACTGTGTAGGAATGATAAAGTACAGTGCGGGGGGCACAAATGAGTAATGTGACGGGAGGCACCTACTAATCCTCTCTAATAAGCCCTGATTTCATTTCATCAAGCAATTACAGCTTTAGCAGTTTAAAAAATATATTGAATCTACATGTAAATATTGTTAAAGGCAAAATGAATCAAATTAAAATGTGGTTATTAATTGTGTTACCTGCAGTCATTCACACATCTAGTCTAGTTTGAGTCTGAGCTCAAACCAGAAAATATATCATTGTAAAGCAGAAGTGACATCATCATAAATTGTACATGACATCATCAGAAAACTAAAAACATTGGAAACCCACTACCCAGCCCGTACACATACATGCATCTGTATGTCCTACCTACAAGCCACATACTTTTTTGCAGGTACCCAACCCAATGCCGGACTCTACTTCCAGCATCCACCATCAGCTGTTGTTCAACAGGAGCTGAAGACCATTCCAAAAGTATATTATATAAAATAAGTAAAAGTGGTCATTTGCCATTATATTCCCAAAGAGGACCTTCCATGCTGGGAACCCAGACAGAATGCCTTCCCTGTCCATGAAATTAGTGATTCTGATCTACATTCTACAAATATATTTCTAATGCACTTACTGGTCATGAGGAATCCTTAGATCTCCTAGAGCTGGCCACACTTAGGGACACATTTACTTTGCTCGAGTGAAGGAATAGAATAAAAAAAACTTCGAATTTCAAATGGTTTTTTTGGCAACTTCCACCATCGAATTGGCTACTTCGACCTTCGACTACGACTTTGAATCGAACGATTCGAACTAAAAATCGTTCGAATATTCGACCATTCGCTAGCCGAAGTACTGTCTCTTTAAAAAAACTTCGACCCCCTACTTCGCCACCTAAAACCTACCGAACCTCAATGTTAGCCTATGGGGAAGGTCCCCATAGGCTTTCCTATGTTTGTTTGGTCGTAGAAAAATCGTTCAATCGATGGATTAAAATCCTTCGATTCTAAGGATTTAATCGTTCGATCAAACGATTTTTCGTTCAATCGTTCAATCTAACTAATTGCGGTAAATCCTTCGACTTCGATATTCGAAGTCGAAGGATTTACATTCGGCAGTCGAATTTCGAGGGTCAATTAACCCTTGATATTCGACCATATGTAAATCTGCCCCATAATGTGACAGTCAGTAGGATCAAAGGGGCCACAGACCAAATTTTGCTCATGGGCCTGTGCAATTTTATTATGATACTGGGTCTATGGGCTGAATTGCTACGCGGTAATTTAGTGGCTCAACTAACTACATGCAAACAGTGGTCCCCAATAGTGATGGGCGAATTTATTCGCCAGGCGCGAATTCGCCGCAAATTCGCACGATTCACGCCAGCGAATAAATTTGCAAAACGCCCGCGAAAATTTGCTGCAAAAATTCGCCGGCGTCAAAAAAAAATTTCCGAAAAAACGGACCGTTTCGCAAATTTTTCACCATTAAGTGAATTTCGCGCGAAATTCACTAATTTTTCGGCGAAGCCCATCACTAGTCCCCAAGCTTCCCTCAAGGTAGAGGGGTCATCAGCTCAATAGTCTCCTTTGAAAGAGCAACTTCCATGCAACCAATTTCTGGTGTCTATCTGTTCTGCAGGAAATTGTAACTAATAATACTCACTTTCAGCCTCTACATCGAGCTCTAGCCTTGTTTGTGTGTTTTCTTTAAATAACCAGGCTCAGAAATTGTATTTACATGGTGCTTAAATATCTGACAGTTAAAATCTCTCTGATTGCAGGCTGGTGTCTCTGAGAAAGGTTGCAGCTATCAACTTCTGCTTTTCTCTTTCTAATCATCTCATGTGATAGGAAAAATGTCACAAAATATCAGAGCAACAGAACTTTGTAAGATCATTACAGTCTACTGGTCCCAAAATAACAACAGCAGAAACACTGGAGGCTGGAGGATGCCTGCTTTTTCTGCCCAGACAGTTTGGTATCAGGTTCAACCCCTCAAAATGTTGATGTGGGTAAGGGAATAATAATTTGAATTAAATTAATCATTAAGGATAGTTTTGGGCCTTATAACCATCTGAATTATAATGACTTATGTGGGATTTAACAGAATGCAGTCACTTGCTCCACTAAGTTGTATCCTACGTTTTTTTTTATTTCATTTCTATGGAAACTGCATGCTTTCACACATATCTTGTCTTCCAACTGCCAGCATTGCAGGGGATTCATACAACTGTGTCTTCTTCTAGTCTTATTCATCTTCAACCTCTAATACTCATCCTCTGGTCTGTCCTCTCCTATTCATCTTACTCAATCCTCTGGTCGGTGATCTCTTATTCAACTTCTGGCCATTCCTCTCTTACTCATCCTCTGGTTGGTGCATTCTTATTGATCTTCTGGTCGGTTCTTTCTTTCTTATCCACTGGTCAGTCCACTTTTACTCATCCTCTAAACCAGGGGTAGGCAACCCGTGGCTCCGGAGCCGCATTCGGCTCTTCATCATGCTTGCTGTGGCTCTCTCTTGCGGCTTTGCCTGTCAGGTAGTCTATACAGCCCTCGCACCTGCTGGTGGCTTCTTGAGTGGCCAACCACGGTAAGATAACGGTTAGCTTACCGCACACTCAAGAAGCTGCCAGCAGGTGTGAGGGCTGTATAGACGTCATTTCAAAAGAGAGATGTGATTACCTCCAACAATAATGAATCTATCAGTTAAAAAATTGAAAAATCTATTAGGACATAAGAGCAAGACCTAATACGTTTCGTGCCTGCTGGGGCACTTACTCATAGGCTGTATAGGCATCCCAGGAGTGACAAGCAAGATGGAGCTGCAGCAAGATGACTCATCATGGTCATTACCGCGGTCACACACTCAAGACAAGAGAGGGAAGATCAGCATGGAGCTTCAGAAGCAGAAGTCACATTAAACAGATGAAAACACTAGTATTTAATATATTTTAAAGTAGGCCTGCACAGAGGGTCGGACTGGGGGGCCCGGGACCACAGGGACTGCTGTCAAGGGCCACCCTTTTGCCCCCTACCCCCTTCTGTGACTGCATGCACAAACGGCACCACGCGCATGCGCAAACTGCATCACTCGGCTCGCAGGCGTGATATGTGGCATCTAAATTTTTTTTCCCTAATCCCAATATTGGTAGACCCTGCCTACACATACACACTGCACTTCTGATTGTTGATTGTTGTATTCTGTTGTTGTAACATTTAAAATTAAAAAAAGGTTAAAACTTTAAGCTTTAAAAGGTTAAAAGTTTGTAAGATGTGTTATGTTTTTGCGGCTCCAGACTATTTTTCTTTAGTGGAAGAGGGGGCAAAATGGCTCTTTTGATAGTAAAGGTTGCTGACCCCTGCTCTAAACTGTCCAGTCTTATTCATCATCTGGTTGGACCTGGTCTGTCCTCTTACATAGTTACATAGTTAAATTGGGTTGAAAAAAGACAAAGTCCATCAAGTTCAACCCCTCCAAATGAAAACCCAGCATCTATACACACACCCCTCCATACTTTCACATAAATTCTAAATACCCATATCTATACTAACTATAGAGTTTAGTATCACAATAGCCTTTGATATTATGTCTGTCCAAGAAATCATCCAAGTCCCTCTTATAGTCATTAACTGAATCAGCATCACAACATCACCCGGCAGTGCATTCCACAACCTCACTGTCCTGACTGTGAAGAACCCCCTACGTTGCTTCAAATGAAAGTTCTTTTCTTCTAGTCTGAAGGGGAGGCCTCTGGTACGGTGATCCACTTTATGGGTAAAAAGGTCCCCTGCTATTTGTCTATAATGTCCTCTAATGTACTTGTAAAGTGTAATCATGTCCCCTCGCAAGCGCCTTTTTTTCCAGAGAAAACAACCCCAACCTTGACAGTCTCCCCTCATGATTTGTCTTCCATCCCTCTAACCAGCTACAGCTACAAAAACCACAAGATCCTTCTCATTTAAGGAAACTCCCAACACACTGCCATTTAGTGTAAAACTTGCATTTATATTATTTTTGCCAAAGTGCATAACCTGCATTTATCAACATTGAACCTCATTTTCCAGTTTGCTGCCCAGTTTTCCAGTTTAGACAAATCACTGTGCAAAGTGGCAGCATCCTGCATGGAACCAATAGTTCTGCACAATTTAGTCTCATCTGCAAAAATAGAAACAGTACTTTCAATGCCCACCTCCAGGTCATTAATAAACAAGTTGAAAAGCAAGGGACCTAGTACAGAGCCCTGCGGTACTCCACTAACAACACTGGTCCAATTAGAAAATGTTCCATTTACCACCACTCTTTGTAGTCTATCTTTTAGCCAGTTCTCTATCCAGGTACAAATACTATGTTCCAGGACAACATTCCTTATTTTAACCAGTAACCTTTTGTGTGGCACTGTATCAAATGCTTTAGCAAAGTCTAAGTAAATCACATCCACTGCCATCCCAGAATCGAGGTCCCTTAAGTTAGTCTGGCAAAATTAATTACGCATAAAACCATGCTGGCACAAACTCATAGTATTCTATTCATCTTCTGGTCAGTCCTCTCTTACTCATCCTCTGTTTGTTCTGTTATTCATCTTCTGGTTGGCTATTCAAACCACAAATTTATACTTGGGTAAGCGGAACCCTAGCATCCAGCTAACTGATAAAGATTCCACAAAGTAGAGCTGCAGAACAAAGGGTTAAATCATTTAAAAAGTAAGGGAGCGCCAGTAGGCACAGGGTGCAAAGGAGCAATGTATTATCACATGCCTCTGGTACACCGTGCAAAATTACACTAACCATGTCCTGTGTAGGGAAAATTTTGTTTATATAGTGAATAAAGTACCCCCTCTTGTAAAATATAAGGATATTATAAGATACCGAGGAGTTTCATGACCATATAAAAACACGAGGCCGAAGGCCGAGTGTTTTTATACAGGTCATGGAACTCCGAGGTAACTTATAATATCCTCATATTTTGCAACTGGGGGTACTTTATTTATTATAATACACAAATTTCAATGAGTCATGTGACAGAAATGACATCAGAACTCACCGTTTATAACTGATGACATCAGAACTCACCGTTTATAAGGCTATAATTTACAGGATATTCATGACTTTTGTGTATTATATAATATCCTCAACACTAATGTATAGAATTCTGTTTTCGCTCCTTTAACTCTTTGCACGTGTATGGACACTATTATCCCAGAAGAATTGTGTTGTTGCAGTTAGCAGTCTATATGTTCCCTCTATACAACACACCTCAGCCAAGGAATTGTTATCGGGATGATAGATGAGACTATTACCCAGCACCACAACCAACAATAGTGAACAGTTCCAGATGCTTTTCTTCCTAGGCAATTAGTATAATCTATTGACAATGCTGGTGGCAGGGCTCATTCCTGGTTGAATAGGAAGAATGTGACAGCTTCTGTTCCAATAAACCATTGCGGCTGACACTGCAGAGAGTCAACTGAAAGCAATGAAAAGTATATTCTGCCCCTGGTGCCTTCAAATGATCTGGAGAACTTGGTGACAGTTCTATTATCCTGCGCCTTCACATTTTTTTCTTAGAGACCCTGCGTTGCACTAAATGAGTCCCTCCAGGGGATTCCCATTTGCAACTCGCTGGTCATTTAGAACCTCTCTCCATAGATGGAAAAAGCTAAATCGTCAATCAATGATGTGACAATGAAGCCAATTTTTTTTCTCTCTTTTGGCTCATGTTCTTTATTTAATATAAACAAGTAAGATTACCAGCGCCAGTTCTCTGCAAACACAATAACCTCGTGGGGGTGTATGAAACTAAGTGCATATAGAATAATACTGACTTTGTATAAAGACTGCCAATGCAATACACCCTTACATCGCTACCTGGGTGCCAGGCACAAAATTGTATCTATAAAAATGTGTATTGATTTGATGTTATCATATCCCAATGTGCATTATGGTTCAGATGGAGCACTTTATATTGAAGTATATTTCATAGTAGCAATGTAAAGCACAGCAACAGGTGGATAAATATTTTGATTGTAAATCAATTGCGGTACTGGTATGGGACCTGTTATCCAGGACGGATCTTTATATAATTTGGATCTTCATACCTCAAGTCTACTAGAAAATCAATTATAAAAATTAATTATGTATTAATTGGGATCAAGTACAAGCTACTGCTTTATTATTACAGACAAAAAAGGAAATAATTTTTAAAAATATGAATTATTTGATTAATGGAGTGTATGGGAGATGGTCTTCCTGTAATTCGGAGCTTTCTTTCTGGATATCGGGTTTGCGTTTTAGAGCACAGGGGACCTTTAGCAATTCTCCTACATACAGTATATTGCATAAAGTGCAAAACATGGCAGATTGGGTTTATTTTTTTACCCCTTAAAGGAGTGGTTGATCTTTAAGTTAACTTTTAGTAAGTAGAATGGCTAATTCTAAGCAACTTTTCAACTGCCCGTAAGTTTTTCTTTATTTTTGAATTATTTGCCTTCTTTCCAACTTTCAAATGGGGGTCACTCATCCCATCTAAAATCAAATGCTCTGTAAGGCTACACATTTATTGTTATTGTTACTTTTTATTACTCATCTTTCTATTCAGGCCTCTCCTATTCATATTTCAGTCTCTCGTTCAAATTAGTGAATGTTTGCTAGGGTAATTGGGGCCCTAGCAACCAGATTGCTAAAAACTGCAAACTGGAGAGCTTCTGAATAAAAATTAAATAACTCAAAAACCACAAAATGAATTTTTTTTTAAAACCAACAGCAAATTGTCTCAGAATATCTATGTATTTCTATATCATACTAAAAGTTAATTTAAAGTTGAAAACCCCCTTTAAGATTTGCTCAAATTTCTACACTGCATATCTGTCCAGTCCAAACCCAGACATACACTACTTAGGAAATAAGTATGAAACGAAGGCCTGACACATTTCGTGTCTACCAGGAACAATTAGTCATAGGCTATGACTTAGTGTCCCTGGTAAAGGAAGTAGGTGAAGCAGTGAAGTGTCCCTGGTAGACACGTAATGTGTCAGGCCTTAGTTTTTAATTAAAAATAAAATATAAGCCTTTTAACCCTTTTACAATCTGACTCCGGCTTCACTACTTCATGGGTCCAGGCTTGTGCCAGCCTCTTTTGAAGTTTTCTGGTGTTTGCTCCCCTTGCTGAAGGTCTGGAGCCTGTGCACCTGGGCCCACCGTATACAGTGGTAATCTCAAATAACGCATCTAAACTTAGTATATACTGGTTACATAATGCCCAATGCAGGTCTCTACATGAAAGGGGTCATTTACAACCTGAAAGATAAGAATGGGCACAATATGTCTGTATTTTCACCTTCTTTCAGGTGTTCCCCTTTCCTCCCCATAAGTTATGGAGCAACAGAGGACACAGTCCACAAAGGGGCCCTAGGTCAGGTGCAAAGAACAGGGCCCCTGATGCCTGGCAAGGTTTTAAGAGCACCTATTCCCCCCAGCAGAACATTTTCTGTGGTTGAGCACAAAGGGGCCATCTTTGTGTCCCTCAACATTCATCTCAGATATTGCAGATCCAGCACAGTAATGGGTCAGTGATATAAGCCACGCTTGCCGTGAGTAGCCACGCAGGACAGCGAGTGACACAATCTCACAACAGAGTTACTTTCATTTTGCGTTCAGATTAACGATTCTCATAAACGGCTTTAAGCTAGTTTCCTTGCTGGCCAATGAGCAACGTGATAAAACAAGAATCTGCTGCAGGCGTTCTTTGGCAAAAATAAAAGCAAATTGAGCGTATCTCTAAACTTGCGATACGTAATTGCACTGTAATGAACACATACACATTTCTCTGCTTGAGAAGCAAAGCGCTCTGTATATTTTATCTGGGGGACAGGAATATATAGAGGCAGCCCAACAGTCCATAATTCTAGCATTTAAACAGTGAATTTATGGATGACAAAAGGAGACATTTGATTTCCATGTAAAGAAGTGGCTGTGAAACATTTTCTGTTCAAACCAAACGAGAAGATGGTCTCCCTTAAAGGTTCCGCTTTTGGCCAATACAGCTATTAGGAAAATAATGAGAGTAAATTCCCATTCTACCCAGTTCTCAACCTAACTGGCCTTCTGCATGAGCCCCTCACCACCCCTCCAACAGCTCTAAGTCCCCACAGTTTGGGAGTCACTGATAAATAGTAATATGGACATTCTCCATCATAAATGACCCCTTCTTACTCTAAATAGAAGTTGTTCTTGGGGGATCCTCTATAACAACCTTGTCTTGTTTTCTGCCATCCCTGAAGGAGCCAGGACAGGGGAAAACGATTGTGGCTCTTATTCTCCAGTGACTTTGATTCTTAACCTACAAGTCGAGACCCCGCCATGAGTCCTCCCTTGAAGATCCAACTTTTGGCCAGCATCTCCCTTGATGGTCCAACCTTTGGGTAAAGTCAATGTTTGTACAGCTATTGGAAAATACTGGTGTATTAGTACTTCGGTAATAAATTGTAGAATATCTCGAACAGCAAATACACATTTCAGGTGTATCTAGGAGAGTAAATTCCCATTCTCCCCAGTTCTCACCCTAACTGCCTTCCGCATGAGCCCCTCACCACCCCAACTGCTCCGACTGCTCCAACTGCTCTAAGTCTGCACAGTTTGGGAGCCACCGCTAAATAATAATATGGACATCTGGTATAGGTAATTCTAAAACAGCTGGACTTGCTGAGTAACCATTGGAGAAGTTTCGTTACTCATCCAAGCAGCTTCTTCAGTTCAACTAACTGGTAGATATACCATGATTTATGAGAGAATTTATATTGCTACATTTAACAAACAACTATCTCTTATGTAACCTTAATTTAATAAATTAAATGGGAGGATGCTTTAGACAAGTTGTTTGTTGACAGTGTCTTGAGATCTAGTAATCACCAGCTGGAGGTCTACTGGTAGATCCCGATCTACTTTGTGGGCACCCATGCTCTATAACAACCTTGTCTTGTTTTCTGCCATTCCTGCATGAGCCAGGGCAGGGGTATAAAAGGATTGTGGGGTATATTTATCAATGAGTGAAGTCTACTAGAGTGGAATTCCAGCACTCTCCATTCATATCGGATTTTTAAAAGCGTATTTATCAATGGGAGAAAGTAAAAGTTCATCCTTTGATAAATATACCCTATATATATCCCATAGAAATGAATTGAGAGTGGTGGAATGTCACCCTAGTGGACTGTGGTGATCTCTAACTTCACTCATTGATAAATATGCCCCTGTGTCTCTTATTCTGCGATGCCTTCGATTCTTAACCTATGGGTCGAGAAAATGAGTCCTCATGTTGAACCTAAAAGGGTAATGAATCACATTCTGTACACTTACAGGCTAATAATGTATATTTTTATGACACAAGGTGCAACTTAAAATAAAACCGATTTACAAGTTAGCATTAAAATCGGGTGAGGAATTCCAGAAGAAAAAGTAACGGCAGAGGCAATAGATATTTAAATGCACCTGTCACTCTGCGCTATTTATTAATGTACATAAACATTACATCCCAAGCTCAGCTCTGAAGATTAATGAGATGAAATATGTGATGCTTTTAAAAAATATATATCCAAGCAGCTCTTTATTGCTTAATAAACATTAAATCTTATAACTGCCGGAGAATCATTGAATCCAAGCTTCTTGCCCGTTAAACTATGACAAGGAAGAAATTAGAACATTTAAATAACTTTACTGTTCCTGTTTAGTTTATCTCAAGTACAACAAGCAACTTAACTGGGATAAAACACTTTAACCCTAACTCTTGTAACCTATAGCAACTTGTTGGCAGTTTAAGACATAGAAACGCAACTATGAAACCACTCTAGACTTGGCATAAGCCATTCAAGCTGAGTTATACAGGGAACTCTGAGTATCACTCATGTATTATAAGGGCTAATGTACCCCCTACTGTAAATGATAAGGATATTAGAAGTCACTGAGGGGTTGTTCTGTGACCATATAAAGGCACAAGGCTGCAGGCTGAGTTATACAGGGAACTCTGAGTATCACTCATGTATTATAAGGGATAATGTACCCCCTACTGTAAATGATAAGGATATTAGAAGTCACTGAGGGGTTGTTCTGTGACCATATAAAGGCACAAGGCTGCAGGCTGAGTTATACAGGGAGCTCTGAGTATCACTCGTGTATTATAAGTGATACTGTACCCCCTACTGTAAATGATAAGGATATTAGAAGTCACTGAGGGGTTGTTCTGTGACCATATAAAGGCACAAGGCTGCAGACTGAGTTATACAGGGAACTCTGAGTATCACTCATGTATTATAAGGGATAATGTACCCCTTACTGTAAATGATAAGGATATTAGTAGTCACTGAGGGGTTCTGTGACCATATAAAGGCACAAGGCTGCAGGCTGAGTTCTAAGTATCTAAAATGCAATAGGTTATTTGAAGGGTCTGATATAAAAAGGAAGGGCTCATGTTTTACCCAGAACATCATTACAATGCACACATGCTGTATATACATGTACAAAAGGTATACTCCACCATGAAACACAGCCAGAAGTATTTGTTATAAGGAGCTGAATGCTGAACTTGAGTTACAGACATTTCCCCTTTAGATGCAGCCCTTTATATTTCCCACTATTAAATAACTTATTAAGCTCCCTGACCCGCTGCACAAGAGTAAGCGATGGGGTGTTTGATGTGCCCCATAGGGACGGCTCTGTAATGTAACACAGAGCTCAGACAGAAAACACTGCCAGACCGATACTCCTTTTATCAGGTGGAAAAGAATACAAGTTATAAAAACAGAGCAGAAAATGATGTGCTTGTTGCATTGACTTGCCGGCTCCATTGCTGTGTATTGTGTGTTGCCCAGATCTCACAGAACCAACACAAACACAGTCACCAGGGGCTCGTGGTTCATTTATTAAGACAGAGGTGGGACCTTAAAGGGGTTGTTCACCTTTAAATTAACCTCTAGGGGCCGATTCATCAAGCTCGAGTGAAGGATTCGAAGTAAAAAAACTTCGAATTTCGAAGTGTTTTTTGGGCTACTTCGACCATCGAATGGGCTACTTCGACCTTCGACTACGACTACGAATCAAACTAAAAATCGTTCGACTATTCGACCATTCGATAGTCGAAGTACTGCCTCTTTAAAAAAAACTTCGACCCCCTACTTCGGCAGCTAAAAGCTACCGAAGTCAATGTAAGCCTATGGGGAAGGTCCCCATAGGCTTGCCTAACTTTTTTTGATCGAAGGATATTCCTTCGATCGTTGGATTAAAATCCTTCGAATCGTTCGATTAGAAGGATTTAATCGTTCGATCGCAGCATTTGCGCTAAATACTTCGATATTCGAAGTCGAAGGATTTTAGTTCCTAGTCGAATATCGAGGGTTAATTAACCCTCGATATTCGACCCTTGATGAATCGGCCCCTTAGTATGGTGTAAATAGTGATATGTTAAGACAATTTGCAATTGGTTGTCATTTTTTACTATTTGTGGTTTTTCAGTTGTTTAGCTTTTTATTCAGCAGCTCCCCAGTTTGCAATTTCAGCCATCTGGTTGCTAGGATACAAATTACCCTAGCACCCATGAAGATGATTTGAATAAGAGACTGAAATTTGAAAAGTAGAGGCCTGAATAGGAAGTTGAATAATAAAAATTAGCTCTAATAATACAGAGCATTTGTTTTTTAGATGGGGTCAGTGACCACGTTTGTAAACTGGAAAGTCAGAAGAAAAAGGCAAGTAATTAAAGATTTTATATAAAGAAATAAATAACAAAGACCAGTTACAAATCTGCTTAGAATTGGTCATTCTATAACATTCTAAATGTGAGTGGTATTTAGCCTCACAATAAACTCAATTCAGCAGGAACAGACCCCTCGAGTGGAGTTATATACACGCTGCCTGCCTTGTCTGTGACGGTGCAAAGTGACAGTTTAAGGAAAACTTATTTTGTTTTATACCTCTGTCCCCTCATTCAATGGCGGAACCAGATGGTGTCAGGTCTTCCTGCAAACATTTTTCAGAGGGGCCTGGTGCACAGTGATTCCTACCCAGAATTTGGGGTTTGCATTCTGCAAAACACATTAAAGGCCAATTAACCCTCTATGCTTAAATACGGATAATTTTTTTATAGTGCCATGGGCAAATGAATAAAAGTCACTCTGTAGATATAAGGTAATGCCCTGCCCAAATCTCCCATTTTGTACTGAGCCATAATGTTCTGCGTGGGCCAAGGTCAGCATCTTTGCACATCCACCACCAGGTATGATGTAGAGAGGGATATTCTGAGACAATTTGCAATTGGTTTTCATTTTTTATTACTTTTTTGAGTAATTTAGCTTTTTATTCAGCAGCTCTCCAGTTTGCACTTTCTGTAGTCCAGTTGCTAGGGTCCAAATTACCCTAGCCACCAGTGTTGTACTGTAGACCCACTGGGATTTCCAGCACAGGGCCCCCCGCCTCCCCCTCTACACTACTCCAGTGCCCATCCAGCCCCCCACCTCTGTGGCCACCACCCTAGAGGCCCACTAACCCAGCAACAACCCCCCTCAGGGCACCCACGTGCATACCTCCCAAATTTTGGAAATAGAAAGGAGGGACTAAAAGATTTGATGCATGGAGCGCGGCAAAATGTTTTGACTAGGAAAGGGACTATTTGTCCGAACCCCCGAATCGTTTGTGAAAGATTTGTCCGAATCCGAATCCTAATTTTCATATGCAAATCAGTGAAGTGCACGGCAAAAAAATGTTTTACTTCCTTGTTTCGTGCCAAAAAGTCACATGATTTTAAGAATTCGGTTCGGCCAGGCACAAGGATTCGGCCGAATCCTGCTGAAAATGCCAAAATGCTGGCGGATTACCAAACCGAGTCCTAGATTCAGTGCACCCCTAGTTTTGACCAAGACCGGAACTAGGGTTAGGCAGAAAAGGCATTTGCCTAGGGCGCAAAGTTTGAGGGGCGCCAGGCATGGTACCTCTTCTGCAGCTTTCCCCTAGTTCTGACCCTTGTGTCCCCACACCTGTGCCAGCAATTACGGTTTTCCAGACAAGCATGTTCTGTAATGTATGTGCGCGCAACGCATCTTCGGCGATTGCGCTTATTTGCGCATGCGCACTCTTTGTTTTTGTGTGCACAGGAGAAGGGGGCGACGTGGTCAGTCGGGTCGCCTAGGGTGTCCGGCTGACTTGGCCCGGCGCTGGTTTTGACCACGCCTATTTTGACCATTCCACCTAATTGTTCATTTTACAAAATCTGGCTGATTATGAAAGTTTGAACACATTTCTGTGGTTTTTATGTGTTATTACAGTTAAGATAATGAAGGTGAATTGCCCTTTAAGCTGAACTTCACTGTTTCCCCAAGAGACCTGCTTATCTTAAATTGTTACAAATGTTTCTTTGCTTATCTTAAATTGTTACAAAAGTATCAAAGTGCACCTGCCACATATTCTGGGTTTCTCTGCCAAAAGCCAATTGAGTTTTAGAAATATTGTATCTTTTTCTGGCTGTTCAGTGCAGGAGATCAAAGGGAAAGTAGGGGACTGAGGGTTGTGCTGTCAAAATCGGGACTGTCCCAGGAAAAACGGGACAGTTGGGAGGTACGCAGGTGTACCTGTGCTATAGTTGCAGCAGTGATCGAGGCCCGGGGGGCGCGATCAGGGAGCTGTGTGGGCTATAGGCGGGTGCAGGACTGGGTGAGTGGGGGCCAATGAGGATCAGGCTCACTGGCATTTACCCAGTGTCTCACCGACCCAATCCAACCCGTCTAGCAACCATGCATTGATTTGAATAAGAGACTGGAATATGAATAGGAGAGGCCTGAATAGAAAGATGAGTAATAAAAAGTAACAATAACAATACATTTGTAGCCTTACAGTGCATTTGTTTTTAAGATGGGGTCAGTGACCCCCATTTGAAAGCTGGAAAAAGTCAGAAGAAGAAGGCACATAAGAAGACCAATTGAAAAGTTGCTTAGAACTGGCAATTCTATAACATATTTAACGTTAACTTAAATGTGAACCACCACTTAACAAAACACTCCATATTATCTTGTGTTACCTGTTAAAGGAAAACTATAGCCCCAAAATGAATACTTAAGCAACAGATAGTTTATATCAAATTGAATGACATATTAAAGAATCTTACCAAACTGGAATATATATTTACATAAATATTGCCCTTTTACATCTCTTGCCTTGAACCACCATTTCGTGACTCTATCTGTGCTGCCTCAGAGATCACCTGACCAGAAATACTACAACATTAACTGTAACAGGAAGAAGTGAGGAAGCAAAAGGCAGAACTCTGTCTGTTAATTGGCTCATGTGACCTTACATGTGGTTTGTATGTGTGCACAGTGAATCTTACGATCTCAGGGGGCGGCCCTTATTTTTTAAAATGGCAATTTTCTATGTATGATTACCCAATGGCACATACTACTAAAAAAGTATATTATTATGATAATGGTTCATTTACATGAAGCAGGGTTTTACACATGAGCTGTTTTACTCAGTATCTTTTAATAGAGACCTACATTGTTTGGGGGGTATAGTTTTCCTTTAATATTTAAAAGGGGAACATTGATTCGTGTAGTTGGTGTTCTATGCTGACTTGGTGCTCGGGTGAGTGGCTTTGTAAACTGACTGTAAGATTGCAAGCGAGCAAGAGTGGGATCAATAAACACGGGAAGGGATCGGCACACTGAAGGGGGACGATCATTTATTCATGTCCTTAGCAAATCACTGAGTGGATTTTGTTTTGTAAAGTGTCCGTTTATTGAGCAGCCCCCGTCATGCTACAGAGATCTGATCAGGACACATTGGGCCAGATTCAGTTCTATGAGATAAACTTATCTCCTAGGGGCAAGTTTACTTGGTTAATTAACCCCCGATATTCGACTGTCGAAGTTAAAACCTTCGACTTCGAATATCGAAGTTGAAGGATTTAGCGATATTCGTTCGACCGAACAAAAAATCGTGCGATTGAATGATTAAATCCTTCGAACGATTTTTTGTTCGGCCAAAAAAAGCTAGCAAAGCCTATGGGGACCTTCCCCATAGGCTTACATTGACTTCGGTAGCTTTTAGGTGGCGAACTAGGGGGTCGAAGTTTTTTCTTAAAGAGACAGTACTTCGACTATCGAATGGTCGAATAGTCAAACGATTTTTAGTTCGAATCGTTCGATTCGAAGGTCGAAGTAGCCCATTCGATGTTCGAAGTAGCCAAAAAAAAACATTCGAAATTCGAAGTTTTTTTCCTCTATTCCTTCACTCGAGCTAAGTAAATGGGCCCCTCAATTTCATTCCAGGTTTTTCCATAGAGTTCAATTATGTTTTCATATGATAAATCATGAGATAAGTTCTTCTCAAGGATCTGGCCCATTTTCCTATATTAACCAGCAAAGGAAGTCTGATTGGTGCAAAGATGGGCTCCTCAGTCCTCCACTTGGTTGCAAAAGGGGAAAAAAACACGGCCATCCTGTAATTCGGAGCTTTCTGGAAATCATTTACAGGAATGGTGTGTGGGCCAGCCTAAAATTCCCGGGTCGGTCAGGTTCAGGCCAACTCCAGCAGAAGATGCGGTCACAGACAGGCTTAGGTTGAGACCTTACACTGCCGG